>NW_026529403.1:0-280005 GCF_028500815.1 Rissa tridactyla
GCGCCAGGCACAACAATGACTATACGACTGGAGATGGGTCCCCCGCCCAAAGAGCCAGCAGGGAAAACTATGCCTTGTTCTAAAGCTCTTTGGGAACTGCTTGCTTGGCCCCACATACCTGGGGGCTGCGGGCTTTCCTGCTGCCTTCAGCCTCAAAGCCACCCTTTCCCACTTGGCGCCGCATCAGGCACAACAATGACTATACGACTGGAGATGGGTCCCCTGCCCAAAGAGCCAGCAGGGAAAACTATGCCTTGTTCTAAAGCTCTTTGGGAACCGCTTGCGTAGCCCCACAGACGTGGGGGCTGCGGGCTTTCCTGCTGCCTTCAACCTCAAAACCACCCTTTCCCACTACGCACCGCGCCAGGCACAAAAATAGCCATGCGACTGGAAATGGGTCCCCCGCCCAAAGAGCCAGCAGGGAAAACTATGCCTTGTTCTAAAGCTCTTTGGGAACCGCATGCGTAGCCCCACAGACCTGGGGGTGCAGGCTTTCCTGCTGCCTTCAGCCTCGACAGCACCCTTTCCCACTTGGCGCCGCGCCAGGCTCAAAAATGGCCATACGGCTGGAGATGGGTCCCCCGCCCAAAGAGCCAGCAGGGAAAACTATGCCTTGTTCTAAAGCTCTTTGGGAACCGCTTGTGTAGCCCCACAGACCTGGGGGCTGCGGGCTTTCCTGCTGCCTTCAGCCTCGACACCACCCTTTCCCACTTGGCACCGCGCCAGGCTCAAAAATGGCCATACGGCTGGAGATGGGTCCCCTGCCCAAAGAGCCAGCAGGGAAAACTATGCCTTGTTCTAAAGCTCTTTGGGAACCGCTTGCGTAGCCCCACAGACCTGGGGGCTGCAGGCTTTCCTGCTGCCTTCAGCCTCGACACCACCCTTTCCCACTTGGCGCCGCATCAGGCACAAAAATGGCCTATGGCTGGAGATGGGTCCCATGCCCAAAGAGCCAGCAGGGAAAACTATGCCTTGTTCTAAAGCTCTTTGGGAACCGCTTGCGTAGCCCCACAGACCTGGGGGCTGCAGGCTTTCCTGCTGCCTTCAGCCTCAAAGCCACCCTTTCCCACTTGGCGCCGCATCAGGCACAAAAATGGCCATACGGCTGGAGATGGGTCCCCCGCCCTAAGAGCCAGCAGGGAAAACTATGCCTTGTTCTAAAGCTCTTTGGGAACCGCTTGCGTAGCCCCACAGAGGTGGGGGCTGTGGGCTTTCCTGCTGCCTTCAGACTCGACACCACCCTTTCCCACTTGGCGCCGCGCCAGGCACAAAAATGGCCATACGGCTGGAGATGGGTCCCCCGCCCAAAGAGCCAGCAGGGAAAACTATGCCTTGTTCTAAAGCTCTTTGGGAACCGCATGCGTAGCCCCACAGACCTGGGGGCTGCAGGCTTTCCTGCTGCCTTCAGCCTCGACAGCACCCTTTCCCCCTTGGCGCCATATCAGGCACAAAAATGGCCTATGGCTGGAGATGGGTCCCCCGCACAAAGAGCCAGCAGGGAAAACTATGCCTTGTTCTAAAGCTCTTTGGGAACCGCATGCGTAGCCCCACAGACCTGGGGGTGCAGGCTTTCCTGCTGCCTTCAGCCTCGACAGCACCCTTTCCCACTTGGCGCCGCGCCAGGCTCAAAAATGGCCATACGGCTGGAGATGGGTCCCCCGCCCAAAGAGCCAGCAGGGAAAACTATGCCTTGTTCTAAAGCTCTTTGGGAACCGCTTGTGTAGCCCCACAGACCTGGGGGCTGCGGGCTTTCCTGCTGCCTTCAGCCTCGACACCACCCTTTCCCACTTGGCACCGCGCCAGGCTCAAAAATGGCCATACGGCTGGAGATGGGTCCCCTGCCCAAAGAGCCAGCAGGGAAAACTATGCCTTGTTCTAAAGCTCTTTGGGAACCGCTTGCGTAGCCCCACAGACCTGGGGGCTGCAGGCTTTCCTGCTGCCTTCAGCCTCGACACCACCCTTTCCCACTTGGCGCCGCATCAGGCACAAAAATGGCCTATGGCTGGAGATGGGTCCCATGCCCAAAGAGCCAGCAGGGAAAACTATGCCTTGTTCTAAAGCTCTTTGGGAACCGCTTGCGTAGCCCCACAGACCTGGGGGCTGCAGGCTTTCCTGCTGCCTTCAGCCTCAAAGCCACCCTTTCCCACTTGGCGCCGCATCAGGCACAAAAATGGCCATACGGCTGGAGATGGGTCCCCCGCCCTAAGAGCCAGCAGGGAAAACTATGCCTTGTTCTAAAGCTCTTTGGGAACCTCTTGCGTAGCCCCACAGAGGTGGGGGCTGTGGGCTTTCCTGCTGCCTTCAGACTCGACACCACCCTTTCCCACTTGGCGCCGCGCCAGGCACAAAAATGGCCATACGGCTGGAGATGGGTCCCCCGCCCAAAGAGCCAGCAGGGAAAACTATGCCTTGTTCTAAAGCTCTTTGGGAACCGCATGCGTAGCCCCACAGACCTGGGGGCTGCAGGCTTTCCTGCTGCCTTCAGCCTCGACAGCACCCTTTCCCCCTTGGCGCCATATCAGGCACAAAAATGGCCTATGGCTGGAGATGGGTCCCCCGCACAAAGAGCCAGCAGGGAAAACTATGCCTTGTTCTAAAGCTCTTTGGGAACCGCTTGCGTAGCCCCACAGACGTGGGGGCTGTGGGCTTTCCTGCTTCCTTCAGACTCGACACCACCCTTTCCCACTTGGCGCCGCGCCAGGCACAAAAATGGCCATACGGCTGGAGATGGGTCCCCCGCCCAAAGAGCCAGCTGGGAAAACTATGCCTTGTTCTAAAGCTCCTTGGGAACCACTTGCGTAGCCCCACAGACCTGGGGGCTGCAGGCTTTGCTGCTGCCTTCAGCCTCAAAGCCACCCTTTCCCACTTGGCGCCGCGCCAGGCTCAAAAATGGCCATACGGCTGGAGATGGGTCCCCCGCCCTAAGAGCCAGCAGGGAAAACTATGCCTTGTTCTAAAGCTCTTTGGGAACCGCTTGCGTAGCCCCACAGACCTGGGGGCTGCGGGCTTTCCTGCTGCCTTCAGCCTCAAAGCCACCCTTTCCCACTTGGCGCCGCATCAGGCACAAAAATGGCCTATGGCTGGAGATGGGTCCCACGCCCAAAAGCCAGCAGGGAAAACTATGCCTTGTTCTAAAGCTCTTTGGGAACCGCTTGCGTAGCCCCACAGACGTGGGGGCTGCGGGCTTTCCTGCTGCCTTCAACCTCAAAACCACCCTTTCCCACTACGCACCGCGCCAGGCACAAAAATAGCCATGCGACTGGAAATGGGTCCCCCGCCCAAAGAGCCAGCAGGGAAAACTATGCCTTGTTCTAAAGCTCTTTGGGAACCGCATGCGTAGCCCCACAGACCTGGGGGTGCAGGCTTTCCTGCTGCCTTCAGCCTCGACAGCACCCTTTCCCACTTGGCGCCGCGCCAGGCTCAAAAATGGCCATACGGCTGGAGATGGGTCCCCCGCCCAAAGAGCCAGCAGGGAAAACTATGCCTTGTTCTAAAGCTCTTTGGGAACCGCTTGTGTAGCCCCACAGACCTGGGGGCTGCGGGCTTTCCTGCTGCCTTCAGCCTCGACACCACCCTTTCCCACTTGGCACCGCGCCAGGCTCAAAAATGGCCATACGGCTGGAGATGGGTCCCCTGCCCAAAGAGCCAGCAGGGAAAACTATGCCTTGTTCTAAAGCTCTTTGGGAACCGCTTGCGTAGCCCCACAGACCTGGGGGCTGCAGGCTTTCCTGCTGCCTTCAGCCTCGACACCACCCTTTCCCACTTGGCGCCGCATCAGGCACAAAAATGGCCTATGGCTGGAGATGGGTCCCATGCCCAAAGAGCCAGCAGGGAAAACTATGCCTTGTTCTAAAGCTCTTTGGGAACCGCTTGCGTAGCCCCACAGACCTGGGGGCTGCAGGCTTTCCTGCTGCCTTCAGCCTCAAAGCCACCCTTTCCCACTTGGCGCCGCATCAGGCACAAAAATGGCCATACGGCTGGAGATGGGTCCCCCGCCCTAAGAGCCAGCAGGGAAAACTATGCCTTGTTCTAAAGCTCTTTGGGAACCGCTTGCGTAGCCCCACAGAGGTGGGGGCTGTGGGCTTTCCTGCTGCCTTCAGACTCGACACCACCCTTTCCCACTTGGCGCCGCGCCAGGCACAAAAATGGCCATACGGCTGGAGATGGGTCCCCCGCCCAAAGAGCCAGCAGGGAAAACTATGCCTTGTTCTAAAGCTCTTTGGGAACCGCATGCGTAGCCCCACAGACCTGGGGGCTGCAGGCTTTCCTGCTGCCTTCAGCCTCGACAGCACCCTTTCCCCCTTGGCGCCATATCAGGCACAAAAATGGCCTATGGCTGGAGATGGGTCCCCCGCACAAAGAGCCAGCAGGGAAAACTATGCCTTGTTCTAAAGCTCTTTGGGAACCGCTTGCGTAGCCCCACAGACGTGGGGGCTGTGGGCTTTCCTGCTGCCTTCAGACTCGACACCACCCTTTCCCACTTGGCGCCGCGCCAGGCACAAAAATGGCCATACGGCTGGAGATGGGTCCCCCGCCCAAAGAGCCAGCTGGGAAAACTATGCCTTGTTCTAAAGCTCCTTGGGAACCACTTGCGTAGCCCCACAGACCTGGGGGCTGCAGGCTTTGCTGCTGCCTTCAGCCTCAAAGCCACCCTTTCCCACTTGGCGCCGCGCCAGGCTCAAAAATGGCCATACGGCTGGAGATGGGTCCCCCGCCCTAAGAGCCAGCAGGGAAAACTATGCCTTGTTCTAAAGCTCTTTGGGAACCGCTTGCGTAGCCCCACAGACCTGGGGGCTGCGGGCTTTCCTGCTGCCTTCAGCCTCAAAGCCACCCTTTCCCACTTGGCGCCGCATCAGGCACAAAAATGGCCTATGGCTGGAGATGGGTCCCACGCCCAAAAGCCAGCAGGGAAAACTATGCCTTGTTCTAAAGCTCTTTGGGAACCGCTTGCGTAGCCCCACAGACGTGGGGGCTGCGGGCTTTCCTGCTGCCTTCAACCTCAAAACCACCCTTTCCCACTACGCACCGCGCCAGGCACAAAAATAGCCATGCGACTGGAAATGGGTCCCCCGCCCAAAGAGCCAGCAGGGAAAACTATGCCTTGTTCTAAAGCTCTTTGGGAACCGCATGCGTAGCCCCACAGACCTGGGGGTGCAGGCTTTCCTGCTGCCTTCAGCCTCGACAGCACCCTTTCCCACTTGGCGCCGCGCCAGGCTCAAAAATGGCCATACGGCTGGAGATGGGTCCCCCGCCCAAAGAGCCAGCAGGGAAAACTATGCCTTGTTCTAAAGCTCTTTGGGAACCGCTTGTGTAGCCCCACAGACCTGGGGGCTGCGGGCTTTCCTGCTGCCTTCAGCCTCGACACCACCCTTTCCCACTTGGCACCGCGCCAGGCTCAAAAATGGCCATACGGCTGGAGATGGGTCCCCTGCCCAAAGAGCCAGCAGGGAAAACTATGCCTTGTTCTAAAGCTCTTTGGGAACCGCTTGCGTAGCCCCACAGACCTGGGGGCTGCAGGCTTTCCTGCTGCCTTCAGCCTCGACACCACCCTTTCCCACTTGGCGCCGCATCAGGCACAAAAATGGCCTATGGCTGGAGATGGGTCCCATGCCCAAAGAGCCAGCAGGGAAAACTATGCCTTGTTCTAAAGCTCTTTGGGAACCGCTTGCGTAGCCCCACAGACCTGGGGGCTGCAGGCTTTCCTGCTGCCTTCAGCCTCAAAGCCACCCTTTCCCACTTGGCGCCGCATCAGGCACAAAAATGGCCATACGGCTGGAGATGGGTCCCCCGCCCTAAGAGCCAGCAGGGAAAACTATGCCTTGTTCTAAAGCTCTTTGGGAACCGCTTGCGTAGCCCCACAGAGGTGGGGGCTGTGGGCTTTCCTGCTGCCTTCAGACTCGACACCACCCTTTCCCACTTGGCGCCGCGCCAGGCACAAAAATGGCCATACGGCTGGAGATGGGTCCCCCGCCCAAGGAGGCAGCAGGGAAAACTATGCCTTGTTCTAAAGATCTTTGGGAACCGCTTGCGTAGCCCCACAGACCTGGGGGCTGCGGGCTTTGCTGCTGCCTTCAGCCTCAAAACCACCCTTTCCCACTACGCACCGCGCCAGGCATAAAAATAGCCATACGACTGTAGATGGGTCCCCCGCCCAAAGAGCCAGCAGGGAAAACTATGCCTTGTTCTAAAGCTCTTTGGGAACCGCTTGCTTGGCCCCACATACCTGGGGGCTGCGGGCTTTCCTGCTGCCTTCAGCCTCAAAGCCACCCTTTCCCACTTGGCGCCGCATCAGGCACAAAAATGGCCATACGGCTGGAGATGGGTCCCACGCCCAAAAGCCAGCAGGGAAAACTATGCCTTGTTCTAAAGCTCTTTGGGAACCGCATGCGTAGCCCCACAGACCTGGGGGCTGCAGGCTTTCCTGCTGCCTTCAGACTCAAAGCCACCCTTTCCCACTTGGCACCGCGCCAGGCACAAAAAAGGCCTATGGCTGGAGATGGGTCCCATGCCCTAAGAGCCAGCTGGGAAAACTATGCCTTGTTCTAAAGCTCTTTGGGAACCACTTCCGTAGCCCCACAGAGCTGGGGGCTGCAGGCTTTGCTGCTTCCTTCAGCCTCAAAGCCACCCTTTCCCACTTGGCGCCGCGCCAGGCTCAAAAATGGCCATACGGCTGGAGATGGGTCCCCTGCCCAAGGAGCCAGCAGGGAAAACTATGCCTTGTTCTAAAGCTCTTTGGGAACCGCTTGCGTAGCCCCACAGACCTGGGGGGTGCGGGCTTTCCTGCTGCCTTCAGCCTCAAAGCCACCCTTTCCCACTTGGCGCCACGCCAGGCACAAAAATGGCCATATGGCTGGAGATGGATCCCCCGCCCAAAGAGCCAGCAGGGAAAACTATGCCTTGTTTAAAAGCTCTTTGGGAACCGCTTGCGTAGCCCCACAGACCTGGGGGCTGCAGGCTTTCCTGCTGCCTTCAGCCTCGACAGCACCCTTTCCCACTTGGCACTGCGCCAGGCACAAAAATGGCCTATGGCTGGACATGGGTCCCCCGCCCAAAGAGCCAGCAGGGAAAACTATGCCTTGTTCTAAAGCTCTTTGGGAACCGCTTGCGTAGCCCCACAGACGTGGGGGCTGTGGGCTTTCCTGCTGCCTTCAGCCTCGACAGCACCCTTTCCCACTTGGCACTGCGCCAGGCACAAAAATGGCCTATGGCTGGACATGGGTCCCCCGCCCAAAGAGCCAGCAGGGAAAACTATGCCTTGTTCTAAAGCTCTTTGGGAACCGCTTGCGTAGCCCCACAGACGTGGGGGCTGTGGGCTTTCCTGCTGCCTTCAGCCTCGACACCACCCTTTCCCACTTGGCGCCGCGCCAGGCACAAAAATGGCCATACGGCTGGAGATGGGTCCCCCGCCCAAGGAGGCAGCAGGGAAAACTATGCCTTGTTCTAAAGCTCTTTGGGAACCGCTTGCGTAGCCCCACAGACCTGGGGGCTGCAGGCATTCCTGCTGCCTTCAGCCTCGACAGCACCCTTTCCCACTTGGCGCCGCGCCAGGCTCAAAAATGGCCATACGGCTGGAGATGGGTCCCCCGCCCTAAGAGCCAGCAGGGAAAACTATGCCTTGTTCTAAAGCTCTTTGGGAACCGCATGCGTAGCCCCACAGACCTGGGGGCTGCGGGCTTTCCTGCTGCCTTCAGCCTCGACACCACCCTTTCCCACTTGGCGCCGCGCCAGGCACAAAAATGGCCATACGGCTGGAGATGGGTCCCATGCCCTAAGAGCCAGCTGGGAAAACTATGCCTTGTTCTAAAGCTCTTTGGGAACCGCTTGCGTAGCCCCACAGACCTGGGGGCTGCAGGTATTGCTGCTGCCTTCAGCCTCAAAGCCACCCTTTCCCACTTGGCGCCGCGCCGGGCTCAAAAATGGCCATACGGCTGGAGATGGGTCCCCCGCCCAAGGAGCCAGCAGGGAAAACTATGCCTTGTTCTAAAGCTCTTTGGGAACCGCTTGTGTAGCCCCAGAGACGTGGCGGCTGCGGGCTTTCCTGCTGCCTTCAGCCTCGACACCACCCTTTCCCACTTGGCGCCGCGCCAGGCACAAAAATGGCCTATGGCTGGAGATGGGTCCCCCGCCCAAAGAGACAGCAGGGAAAATTATGCCTTGTTCTAAAGCTCTTTGGGAACCGCATGCGTAGCCCCACAGACCGGGGGGCTGCAGGCTTTCCTGCTGCCTTCAGCCTCAAAACCACCCTTTCCCACTTGGCACCGCGCCAGGCACAAAAATGGCCTATGGCTGGAGATGGGTCCCATGCCCTAAGAGCCAGCTGGGAAAACTATGCCTTGTTCTAAAGCTCTTTGGGAACCACTTCCGTAGCCCCACAGAGCTGGGGGCTGCAGGCTTTGCTGCTTCCTTCAGCCTCAAAGCCACCCTTTCCCACTTGGCGCCGCGCCAGGCTCAAAAATGGCCATACGGCTGGAGATGGGTCCCCTGCCCAAGGAGCCAGCAGGGAAAACTATGCCTTGTTCTAAAGCTCTTTGGGAACCGCTTGCGTAGCCCCACAGACCTGGGGGCTGCAGGCTTTCCTGCTGCCTTCAGCGTCGACAGCACCCTTTCCCACTTGGCACTGCGCCAGGCACAAAAATGGCCTATGGCTGGACATGGGTCCCCCGCCCAAAGAGCCAGCAGGGAAAACTATGCCTTGTTCTAAAGCTCTTTGGGAACCGCTTGCGTAGCCCCACAGACCTGTGGGCTTCGGGCTTTCCTGCTGCCTTCAGCCTCGACACCACCCTTTCCCACTTGGCACCGCGCCAGGCTCAAAAATGGCCATACGGCTGGAGATGGGTCCCCTGCCCAAAGAGCCAGCAGGGAAAACTATGCCTTGTTCTAAAGCTCTTTGGGAACTGCATGCGTAGCCCCACAGACCTGGGGGCTGCAGGCTTTCCTGCTGCCTTCAGCCTCGACACCACCCTTTCCCACTTGGCACCGCGCCAGTCACAAAAATGGCCTATGGCTGGAGATGGGTCCCATTCCCAAAGAGCCAGCAAGGAAAACAATGTCTTGTTCTAAAGCTCTTTGGGAACCGCTTGCGTAGCCCCACAGACCTGGGGGCTGCAGGCTTTCCTGCTGCCTTCAGCCTCAAAACCACCGTTTCCCACTTGGCGCAGCGCCAGCCTCCAACACTTCCATATGACTGGAGACTGGTCCCACACCCAAAGAGCCAGCAGGGAAAATTATGCCTTGTTCTAAAGCTCTTTGGGAACCGCTTGCGTAGCCCCACAGACCTGGGGGCTGCGGGCTTTCCTGCTGCCTTCAGCCTCGACACCACCCTTTCCCACTTGGCGCCGCGCCAGGCACAAAAATGGCCATACGGCTGGAGATGGGTCCCCCGCCCAAAGAGCCAGCAGGGAAAACTATGCCTTGTTCTAAAGCTCTTTGGGAACCGCTTGAATTGTCCCACAGACCTGGGGGCTGCAGGCTTTGCTGCTGCCTTCAGCCTCGACACCACCCTTTCCCACTTGGCGCCGCGCCAGGCACAAAAATGGCCATATGTCTGGAGATTGGTCCCCTGCCCAAGGAGCCAGCAGGGAAAACTATGCCTTGTTCTAAAGCTCTTTGGGAACCGCTTGCGTAGCCCCACAGACCTGGGGGCTGCGGGCTTTGCTGCTGCCTTCAGCCTCGACACCACCCTTTCCCACTTGGCGCCGCGCCAGGCACAAAAATGGCCATACGGCTGGAGATGGGTCCCCCGCCCAAAGAGCCAGCAGGGAAAACTATGCCTTGTTCTAAAGCTCTTTGGGAACCACTTGCGTAGCCCCACAGACCTGGGGGCTGCGGGCTTTGCTGCTGCCTTCAGCCTCGACACCACCCTTTCCCACTTGGCACCGCGCTAGGCACAAAAATGTCCTATGGCTGGAGATGGGTCCCCCGCCCAAAGAGCCAGCAAGGAAAACTATGCCTTGTTCTAAAGCACTTTGGGAACCGCTTGCATAGCCCCACAGACCTGGGGGCTGCGGTCTTTGCTGCTGCCTTCAGACTCAAAGCCACCCTTTCCCACTTGGCGCCGCGCCAGGCACAAAAATAGCCATACGGCTGGAGATGGTTCCCCTGCCCAAGGAGCCAGCAGGGAAAATAATGCCTTGTTCTAAAGCTCTTTGGGAACCGCTTGCATAGCCCCACAGACCTGGGGGCTGCAGGCTTTCCTGCTGCCTTCAGCCTCAAAGCCACCCTTACCACTTGGTGCCGCATCACCACAAAAATGGCCTATGGCTGTAGATGGGTCCCCCGCCCAAAGAGCCAGCAAGGAAAACTATGCCTTGTTCTAAAGCTCTTTGGGAACCGCTTGCGTAGCCCCACAGACCTGGGGGCTGCAGGCTTTGCTGCTGCCTTCAGCCTCAAAGCCACCCTTTCCACTTGGCACCGCGCCAGGCATAAAAATAGCCATACGACTGGAGGTGGGTCCCCCGCCCAAAGAGCCAGCAGGGAAAACTATGCCTTGTTCTAAAGCTCTTTGGGAACCGCTTGCTTGGCCCCACATACCTGGGGGCTGCGGGCTTTCCTGCTGCCTTCAGCCTCAAAGCCACCCTTTCCCACTTGGCGCCGCATCAGGCACAAAAATGGCCATACGGCTGGAGATGGGTCCCCCGCCCAAAGAGCCAGGACGGAAAACTATGCCTTGTTCTAAGGCTCTTTGGGAACCGCTTGCTTGGCCCCACATACCTGGGGGTTGCAGGCTTTCCTGCTGCCTTCAGCCTCAAAGACACCCTTTCCCACTTGGCGTCGCGCCAGGCTCAAAAATGACCATACGGCTGGAGATGGGTCCCCCGCCCAAAGAGCCAGCAGGGAAAACTATGCCTTGTTCTAAAGCTCTTTGGGAACCGCATGCGTAGCCCCACAGACCTGGGGGCTGCAGGCTTTCCTGCTGCCTTCAGACTCAAAGCCACCCTTTCCCACTTGGCACCGTGCCAGGCACAAAAAAGGCCTATGGCTGGAGATGGGTCCCATGCCCTAAGAGCCAGCTGGGAAAACTATGCCTTGTTCTAAAGCTCTTTGGGAACCGCTTGCGTAGCCCCACAGACCTGGGGGCTGCGGGCTTTCCTGCTGCCTTCAGCATCAAAACCACCCTTTCCCACTTGGCGCCGCATCAGGCACAAAAATGGCCATACGGCTGGAGATGGGTCCCCCGCCCTAAGAGCCAGCAGGGAAAACTATGCCTTGTTCTAAAGCTCTTTGGGAACCGCTTGCGTAGCCCCACAGACGTGGGGGCTGTGGGCTTCCCTGCTGCCTTCAGACTCGACACCACCCTTTCCCACTTGGCGCCGCGCCAGGCACAAAAATGGCCATACGGCTGGAGATGGGTCCCCCGCCCAAAGAGCCAGTAGGGAAAACTATGCCTTGTTCTAAAGCTCCTTGGGAACCACTTGCGTAGCCCCACAGACCTGGGGGCTGCAGGCTTTGCTGCTGCCTTCAGCCTCAACAGCACCCTTTCCCACTTGGCGCCGCGCCAGGCTCAAAAATGGCCATACGGCTGGAGATGGGTCCCCCGCCCTAAGAGCCAGCAGGGAAAACTATGCCTTGTTCTAAAGCTCTTTGGGAACCGCTTGCGTAGCCCCACAGACCTGGGGGCTGCGGGCTTTCCTGCTGCCTTCAGCCTCAAAGCCACCCTTTCCCACTTGGCGCCGCATCAGGCACAAAAATGGCCTATGGCTGGAGATGGGTCCACGCCCAAAAGCCAGCAGGGAAAACTATGCCTTGTTCTAAAGCTCTTTGGGAACCGCTTGCGTAGCCCCACAGACGTGGGGGCTGCGGGCTTTCCTGCTGCCTTCAACCTCAAAACCACCCTTTCCCACTACGCACCGCGCCAGGCACAAAAATAGCCATGCGACTGGAAATGGGTCCCCCGCCCAAAGAGCCAGCAGGGAAAACTATGCCTTGTTCTAAAGCTCTTTGGGAACCGCATGCGTAGCCCCACAGACCTGGGGGTGCAGGCTTTCCTGCTGCCTTCAGCCTCGACACCACCCTTTCCCACTTGGCACCGCGCCAGGCTCAAAAATGGCCATACGGCTGGAGATGGGTCCCCCGCCCAAAGAGCCAGCAGGGAAAACTATGCCTTGTTCTAAAGCTCTTTGGGAACCGCTTGTGTAGCCCCACAGACCTGGGGGCTGCGGGCTTTCCTGCTGCCTTCAGCCTCGACACCACCCTTTCCCACTTGGCAACGCGCCAGGCTCAAAAATGGCCATACGGCTGGAGATGGGTCCCCTGCCCAAAGAGCCAGCAGGGAAAACTATGCCTTGTTCTAAAGCTCTTTGGGAACCGCTTGCGTAGCCCCACAGACCTGGGGGCTGCAGGCTTTGCTGCTGCCTTCAGCCTCGACACCACCCTTTCCCACTTGGCGCCGCATCAGGCACAAAAATGGCCTATGGCTGGAGATGGGTCCCATGCCCAAAGAGCCAGCAGGGAAAACTATGCCTTGTTCTAAAGCTCTTTGGGAACCGCTTGCGTAGCCCCACAGACCTGGGGGCTGCAGGCTTTCCTGCTGCCTTCAGCCTCAAAGCCACCCTTTCCCACTTGGCGCCGCATCAGGCACAAAAATGGCCATACGGCTGGAGATGGGTCCCCCGCCCTAAGAGCCAGCAGGGAAAACTATGCCTTGTTCTAAAGCTCTTTGGGAACCGCTTGCGTAGCCCCACAGAGGTGGGGGCTGTGGGCTTTCCTGCTGCCTTCAGACTCGACACCACCCTTTCCCACTTGGCGCCGCGCCAGGTACAAAAATGGCCATACGGCTGGAGATGGGTCCACCGCCCAAAGAGCCAGCAGGGAAAACTATGCCTTGTTCTAAAGCTCTTTGGGAACCGCTTGCGTAGCCCCACAGACCTGGGGGCTGCAGGCTTTCCTGCTGCCTTCAGCCTCGACAGCACCCTTTCCCCCTTGGCGCCATATCAGGCACAAAAATGGCCTATGGCTGGAGATGGGTCCCCCGCACAAAGAGCCAGCAGGGAAAACTATGCCTTGTTCTAAAGCTCTTTGGGAACCGCTTGCGTAGCCCCACAGACGTCGGGGCTGCAGGCTTTGCTGCTACCTTCAGCCTCAAAGCCACCCTTTCCCACTATGCACCGCGCCAGGCATAAAAATAGCCATACGCCTGGAGATGGGTCCCCCGCCCAAAGAGCCAGCAGGGAAAACTATGCCTTGTTCTAAAGCTCTTTGGGAACCGCTTGCTTGGCCCCACATACCTGGGGGCTGCGGGCTTTCCTGCTGCCTTCAGCCTCAAAGCCACCCTTACCACTTGGTGCCGCATCACCACAAAAATGGCCTATGGCTGTAGATGGGTCCCCCGCCCAAAGAGCCAGCAAGGAAAACTATGCCTTGTTCTAAAGCTCTTTGGGAACCGCTTGCGTAGCCCCACAGACCTGGGGGCTGCAGGCTTTCCTGCTGCCTTCAGCCTCGACACCACCCTTTCCCACTTGGCGCCGCGCCAGGCACAAAAATGGCCATACGGCTGGAGATGGGTCCCCTGCCCAAGGAGCCAGCTGGGAAAACTATGCCTTGTTCTAAAGCTCTTTGGGAACCGCTTGCGTAGCCCCACAGACCTGGGGGCTGCAGGCTTTGCTGCTGCCTTCAGCCTCGACACCACCCTTTCCCACTTGGCGCCGCGCCAGGCACAAAAATGGCCATACGGCTGGAGATGGGTCCCCTGCCCAAGGAGCCAGCTGGGAAAACTATGCCTTGTTCTAAAGCTCTTTGGGAACCGCTTGCGTAGCCCCACAGACCTGGGGGCTGCAGGCTTTCCTGCTGCCTTCAGCCTCGACACCACCCTTTCCCACTTGGCGCCGCGCCAGGCACAAAAATGGCCATACGGCTGGAGATGGGTCCCCTGCCCAAAAGCCAGCAGGGAAAACTATGCCTTGTTCTAAAGCTCTTTGGGAACCGCTTGCGTAGCCCCACAGACCTGGGGGCTGCAGGCTTTGCTGCTGCCTTCAGCCTCAAAGCCACCCTTTCCCACTACGCACCGCGCCAGGCATAAAAATAGCCATACGACTGGAGGTGGGTCCCCCGCCCAAAGAGCCAGCAGGGAAAACTATGCCTTGTTCTAAAGCTCTTTGGGAACCGCTTGCTTGGCCCCACATACCTGGGGGCTGCGGGCTTTCCTGCTGCCTTCAGCCTCAAAGCCACCCTTTCCCACTTGGCGCCGCATCAGGCACAAAAATGGCCATACGGCTGGAGATGGGTCCCCCGCCCAAAGAGCCAGGACGGAAAACTATGCCTTGTTCTAAAGCTCTTTGGGAACCGCTTGCTTGGCCCCACATACCTGGGGGTTGCAGGCTTTCCTGCTGCCTTCAGCCTCAAAGACACCCTTTCCCACTTGGCGCCGCGCCAGGCTCAAAAATGGCCATACGGCTGGAGATGGGTCCCCCGCCCAAAGAGCCAGCAGGGAAAACTATGCCTTGTTCTAAAGCTCTTTGGGAACCGCATGCGTAGCCCCACAGACCTGGGGGCTGCAGGCTTTCCTGCTGCCTTCAGACTCAAAGCCACCCTTTCCCACTTGGCACCGCGCCAGGCACAAAAAAGGCCTATGGCTGGAGATGGGTCCCATGCCCTAAGAGCCAGCTGGGAAAACTATGCCTTGTTCTAAAGCTCTTTGGGAACCGCTTGCGTAGCCCCACAGACCTGGGGGCTGCGGGCTTTCCTGCTGCCTTCAGCCTCAAAGCCACCCTTTCCCACTTGGCGCCGCATCAGGCACAAAAATGGCCTATGGCTGGAGATGGGTCCCACGCCCAAAAGCCAGCAGGGAAAACTATGCCTTGTTCTAAAGCTCTTTGGGAACCGCTTGCGTAGCCCCACAGACCTGGGGGCTGCGGGCTTTCCTGCTGCCTTCAACCTCAAAACCACCCTTTCCCACTACGCACCGCGCCAGGCACAAAAATAGCCATGCGACTGGAAATGGGTCCCCCGCCCAAAGAGCCAGCAGGGAAAACTATGCCTTGTTCTAAAGCTCTTTGGGAACCGCATGCGTAGCCCCACAGACCTGGGGGTGCAGGCTTTCCTGCTGCCTTCAGCCTCGACAGCACCCTTTCCCACTTGGCGCCGCGCCAGGCTCAAAAATGGCCATACGGCTGGAGATGGGTCCCCCGCCCAAAGAGCCAGCAGGGAAAACTATGCCTTGTTCTAAAGCTCTTTGGGAACCGCTTGTGTAGCCCCACAGACCTGGGGGCTGCGGGCTTTCCTGCTGCCTTCAGCCTCGACACCACCCTTTCCCACTTGGCACCGCGCCAGGCTCAAAAATGGCCATACGGCTGGAGATGGGTCCCCTGCCCAAAGAGCCAGCAGGGAAAACTATGCCTTGTTCTAAAGCTCTTTGGGAACCGCTTGCGTAGCCCCACAGACCTGGGGGCTGCAGGCTTTCCTGCTGCCTTCAGCCTCGACACCACCCTTTCCCACTTGGCGCCGCATCATGCACAAAAATGGCCTATGGCTGGAGATGGGTCCCATGCCCAAAGAGCCAGCAGGGAAAACTATGCCTTGTTCTAAAGCTCTTTGGGAACCGCTTGCGTAGCCCCACAGACCTGGGGGCTGCAGGCTTTCCTGCTGCCTTCAGCCTCAAAGCCACCCTTTCCCACTTGGCGCCGCATCAGGCACAAAAATGGCCATACGGCTGGAGATGGGTCCCCCGCCCTAAGAGCCAGCAGGGAAAACTATGCCTTGTTCTAAAGCTCTTTGGGAACCGCTTGCGTAGCCCCACAGAGGTGGGGGCTGTGGGCTTTCCTGCTGCCTTCAGACTCGACACCACCCTTTCCCACTTGGCGCCGCGCCAGGCACAAAAATGGCCATACGGCTGGAGATGGGTCCCCCGCCCAAAGAGCCAGCAGGGAAAACTATGCCTTGTTCTAAAGCTCTTTGGGAACCGCATGCGTAGCCCCACAGACCTGGGGGCTGCAGGCTTTCCTGCTGCCTTCAGACTCAAAGCCACCCTTTCCCACTTGGCACCGCGCCAGGCACAAAAATGGCCTATGGCTGGAGATGGGTCCCATGCCCTAAGAGCCAGCTGGGAAAACTATGCCTTGTTCTAAAGCTCTTTGGGAACCACTTCCGTAGCCCCACAGAGCTGGGGGCTGCAGGCTTTGCTGCTTCCTTCAGCCTCAAAGCCACCCTTTCCCACTTGGCGCCGCGCCAGGCTCAAAAATGGCCATACGGCTGGAGATGGGTCCCCTGCCCAAGGAGCCAACAGGGAAAACTATGCCTTGTTCTAAAGCTCTTTGGGAACCGCTTGCGTAGCCCCACAGACGTGGGGGGTGCGGGCTTTCCTGCTGCCTTCAGCCTCGACAGCACCCTTTCCCACTTGGCGCCACTCCAGGCACAAAAATGGCCATATGGCTGGAGATGGATCCCCCGCCCAAAGAGCCAGCAGGGAAAACTATGCCTTGTTTAAAAGCTCTTTGGGAACCGCTTGCGTAGCCCCACAGACCTGGGGGCTGCAGGCTTTCCTGCTGCCTTCAGCCTCGACAGCACCCTTTCCCACTTGGCACTGCGCCAGGCACAAAAATGGCCTATGGCTGGACATGGGTCCCCCGCCCAAAGAGCCAGCAGGGAAAACTATGCCTTGTTCTAAAGCTCTTTGGGAACCGCTTGCGTAGCCCCACAGACCTGGGGGCTGTGGGCTTTCCTGCTGCCTTCAGCCTCGACACCACCCTTTCCCACTTGGCGCCGCGCCAGGCACAAAAATGGCCATACGGCTGGAGATGGGTCCCCCGCCCAAGGAGGCAGCAGGGAAAACTATGCCTTGTTCTAAAGCTCTTTGGGAACCGCTTGCGTAGCCCCACAGAGGTGGGGGCTGTGGGCTTTCCTGCTGCCTTCAGCCTCGACACCACCCTTTCCCACTTGGCGGCGCGCCAGGCACAAAAATGGCCATACGGCTGGAGATGGGTCCCCCGCCCAAGGAGGCAGCAGGGAAAACTATGCCTTGTTCTAAAGCTCTTTGGGAACCGCTTGCGTAGCCCCACAGACCTGGGGGCTGCAGGCATTCCTGCTGCCTTCAGCCTCGACAGCACCCTTTCCCACTTGGCGCCGCGCCAGGCTCAAAAATGGCCATACGGCTGGAGATGGGTCCCCCGCCCTAAGAGCCAGCAGGGAAAACTATGCCTTGTTCTAAAGCTCTTTGGGAACCGCATGCGTAGCCCCACAGACCTGGGGGCTGCGGGCTTTCCTGCTGCCTTCAGCCTCGACACCACCCTTTCCCACTTGGCGCCGCGCCAGGCACAAAAATGGCCATACGGCTGGAGATGGGTCCCATGCCCTAAGAGCCAGTTGGAAAACTATGCCTTGTTCTAAAGCTCTTTGGGAACCGCTTGCGTAGCCCCACAGACCTGGGGGCTGCAGGCTTTGCTGCTGCCTTCAGCCTCAAAGCCACCCTTTCCCACTTGGCGCCGCGCCGGGCTCAAAAATGGCCATACGGCTGGAGATGGGTCCCCCGCAAAAGGAGCCAGCAGGGAAAACTATGCCTTGTTCTAAAGCTCTTTGGGAACCGCTTGTGTAGCCCCACAGACATGGCGGCTTCGGGCTTTCCTGCTGCCTTCAGCCTCGACACCACCCTTTCCCACTTGGCGCCGCGCCAGGCACAAAAATGGCCTATGGCTGGAGATGGGTCCCCCGCCCAAAGAGCTAGCAGGGAAAATTATGCCTTGTTCTAAAGCTCTTTGGGAACCGCATGCGTAGCCCCACAGACCGGGGGGCTGCAGGCTTTCCTGCTGCCTTCAGCCTCAAAACCACCCTTTCCCACTTGGCACCGCGCCAGGCACAAAAATGGCCTATGGCTGGAGATGGGTCCCATGCCCTAAGAGCCAGCTGGGAAAACTATGCCTTGTTCTAAAGCTCTTTGGGAACCACTTCCGTAGCCCCACAGAGCTGGGGGCTGCAGGCTTTGCTGCTTCCTTCAGCCTCAAAGCCACCCTTTCCCACTTGGCGCCGCGCCAGGCACAAAAATGGCCTATGGCTGGACATGGGTCCCCCGCCCAAAGAGCCAGCAGGGAAAACTATGCCTTGTTCTAAAGCTCTTTGGGAACCGCATGCGTAGCCCCACAGACCTGGGGGCTGCAGGCTTTCCTGCTGCCTTCAGCCTCGACACCACCCTTTCCCACTTGGCACCGCGCCAGTCACAAAAATGGCCTATGGCTGGAGATGGGTCCCATGCCCAAAGAGCCAGCAAGGAAAACAATGCCTTGTTCTAAAGCTCTTTGGGAACCGCTTGCGTAGCCCCACAGACCTGGGGGCTGCAGGCTTTCCTGCTGCCTTCAGCCTCAAAACCACCGTTTCCCACTTGGCGCAGCGCCAGCCTCCAACACTTCCATATGACTGGAGACTGGTCCCACACCCAAAGAGCCAGCAGGGAAAATTATGCCTTGTTCTAAAGCTCTTTGGGAACCGCTTGCGTAGCCCCACAGACCTGGGGGCTGCGGACTTTCCTGCTGCCTTCAGCCTCGACACCACCCTTTCCCACTTGGCGCCGCGCCAGGCACAAAAATGGCCATACGGCTGGAGATGGGTCCCCCGCCCAAAGAGCCAGCAGGGAAAACTATGCCTTGTTCTAAAGCTCTTTGGGAACCGCTTGAATTGTCCCACAGACCTGGGGGCTGCAGGCTTTGCTGCTGCCTTCAGCCTCGACACCACCCTTTCCCACTTGGCGCCGCGCCAGGCACAAAAATGGCCATATGTCTGGAGATTGGTCCCCTGCCCAAGGAGCCAGCAGGGAAAACTATGCCTTGTTCTAAAGCTCTTTGGGAACCGCTTGCGTAGCCCCACAGACCTGGGGGCTGCGGGCTTTGCTGCTGCCTTCAGCCTCGACACCACCCTTTCCCACTTGGCGCCGCGCCAGGCACAAAAATGGCCATACGGCTGGAGATGGGTCCCCCGCCCAAAGAGCCAGCAGGGAAAACTATGCCTTGTTCTAAAGCTCTTTGAGAACCGCTTGCGTAGCCCCACAGACCTGTGGGCTTCGGGCTTTCCTGCTGCCTTCAGCCTCGACACCACCCTTTCCCACTTGGCACCGCGCCAGGCTCAAAAATGGCCATACGGCTGGAGATGGGTCCCCTGCCCAAAGAGCCAGCAGGGAAAACTATGCCTTGTTGTAAAGCTCTTTGGGAACCGCATGCGTAGCCCCACAGACCTGGGGGCTGCAGGCTTTCCTGCTGCCTTCAGACTCGACACCACCCTTTCCCACTTGGCACCGCGCCAGTCACAAAAATGGCCTATGGCTGGAGATGGGTCCCATGCCCAAAGAGCCAGCAAGGAAAACAATGCCTTGTTCTAAAGCTCTTTGGGAACCGCTTGCGTAGCCCCACAGACCTGGGGGCTGCAGGCTTTCCTGCTGCCTTCAGCCTCAAAACCACCGTTTCCCACTTGGCGCAGCGCCAGCCTCCAACACTTCCATATGACTGGAGACTGGTCCCACACCCAAAGAGCCAGCAGGGAAAATTATGCCTTGTTCTAAAGCTCTTTGGGAACCGCTTGCGTAGCCCCACAGACCTGGGGGCTGCGGGCTTTCCTGCTGCCTTCAGCCTCGACACCACCCTTTCCCACTTGGCGCCGCGCCAGGCACAAAAATGGCCATACGGCTGGAGATGGGTCCCCCGCCCAAAGAGCCAGCAGGGAAAACTATGCCTTGTTCTAAAGCTCTTTGGGAACCGCTTGAATTGTCCCACAGACCTGGGGGCTGCAGGCTTTGCTGCTGCCTTCAGCCTCGACACCACCCTTTCCCACTTGGCGCCGCGCCAGGCTCAAAAATGGCCATACGGCTGGAGATGGGTCCCCCGCCCAAAGAGCCAGGAGGGAAAACTATGCCTTGTTCTAAAGCTCTTTGGGAACCGCTTGCGTAGCCCCACAGACCTGGGGGCTGCGGGCTTTGCTGCTGCCTTCAGCCTCGACACCACCCTTTCCCACTTGGCGCCGCGCTAGGCACAAAAATGTCCTATGGCTGGAGATGGGTCCCCCGCCCAAAGAGCCAGCAAGGAAAACTATGCCTTGTTCTAAAGCACTTTGGGAACCGCTTGCATAGCCCCACAGACCTGGGGGCTGCGGTCTTTGCTGCTGCCTTCAGACTCAAAGCCACCCTTTCCCACTTGGCGCCGCGCCAGGCACAAAAATAGCCATACGGCTGGAGATGGTTCCCCTGCCCAAGGAGCCAGCAGGGAAAATAATGCCTTGTTCTAAAGCTCTTTGGGAACCGCTTGCGTAGCCCCACAGACCTGGGGGCTGCAGGCTTTCCTGCTGCCTTCAGCCTCAAAGCCACCCTTACCACTTGGCGCCGCATCACCACAAAAATGGCCTATGGCTGTAGATGGCTCCCCCGCACAAAGAGCCAGCAAGGAAAACTATGCCTTGTTCTAAAGCTCTTTGGGAACCGCTTGCGTAGCCCCACAGACCTGGGGGCTGCAGGCTTTCCTGCTGCCTTCAGCCTCGACACCACCCTTTCCCACTTGGCGCCGCGCCAGGCACAAAAATGGCCATACGGCTGGAGATGGGTCCCCTGCCCAAGGAGCCAGCTGGGAAAACTATGCCTTGTTCTAAAGCTCTTTGGGAACCGCTTGCGTAGCCCCACAGACCTGGGGGCTGCGGGCTTTGCTGCTGCCTTCAGCCTCGACACCACCCTTTCCCACTTGGCGCCGCGCCAGGCACAAAAATGGCCATACGGCTGGAGATGGGTCCCACGCCCAAAAGCCAGCAGGGAAAACTATGCCTTGTTCTAAAGCTCTTTGGGAACCGCTTGCGTAGCCCCACAGACCTGGGGGCTGCAGGCTTTGCTGCTGCCTTCAGCCTCAAAGCCACCCTTTCCCACTTGGCGCCGCGCCAGGCACAAAAATGGCCTATGGCTGGACATGGGTCCCCCGCCCAAAGAGCCAGCAGGGAAAACTATGCCTTGTTCTAAAGCTCTTTGAGAACCGCTTGCGTAGCCCCACAGACCTGTGGGCTTCGGGCTTTCCTGCTGCCTTCAGCCTCGACACCACCCTTTCCC
This sequence comes from Rissa tridactyla, assembly GCF_028500815.1. Classification (NCBI taxonomy): domain Eukaryota; kingdom Metazoa; phylum Chordata; class Aves; order Charadriiformes; family Laridae; genus Rissa; species Rissa tridactyla. The sequence continues at coordinate 20,993 of NW_026529403.1, forward strand.
ACTTGGCACCGCGCCAGGCTCAAAAATGGCCATACGGCTGGAGATGGGTCCCCTGCCCAAAGAGCCAGCAGGGAAAAATATGCCTTGTTGTAAAGCTCTTTGGGAACCGCATGCGTAGCCCCACAGACGTGGGGGCTGCAGGCTTTCCTGCTGCCTTCAGCCTCGACACCACCCTTTCCCACTTGGCACCGCGCCAGTCACAAAAATGGCCTATGGCTGGAGATGGGTCCCATGCCCAAAGAGCCAGCAAGGAAAACAATGCCTTGTTCTAAAGCTCTTTGGGAACCGCTTGCGTAGCCCCACAGACCTGGGGGCTGCAGGCTTTCCTGCTGCCTTCAGCCTCAAAACCACCGTTTCCCACTTGGCGCAGCGCCAGCCTCCAACACTTCCATATGACTGGAGACTGGTCCCACACCCAAAGAGCCAGCAGGGAAAATTATGCCTTGTTCTAAAGCTCTTTGGGAACCGCTTGCGTAGCCCCACAGACCTGGGGGCTGCGGGCTTTCCTGCTGCCTTCAGCCTCGACACCACCCTTTCCCACTTGGCGCCGCGCCAGGCACAAAAATGGCCATACGGCTGGAGATGGGTCCCCCGCCCAAAGAGCCAGCAGGGAAAACTATGCCTTGTTCTAAAGCTCTTTGGGAACCGCTTGAATTGTCCCACAGACCTGGGGGCTGCAGGCTTTGCTGCTGCCTTCAGCCTCGACACCACCCTTTCCCACTTGGCGCCGCGCCACGCACAAAAATGGCCATATGTCTGGAGATTGGTCCCCTGCCCAAGGAGCCAGCAGGGAAAACTATGCCTTGTTCTAAAGCTCTTTGGGAACCGCTTGCGTAGCCCCACAGACCTGGGGGCTGCGGGCTTTGCTGCTGCCTTCAGCCTCGACACCACCCTTTCCCACTTGGCGCCGCGCCAGGCACAAAAATGGCCATACGGCTGGAGATGGGTCCCCCGCCCAAAGAGCCAGCAGGGAAAACTATGCCTTGTTCTAAAGCTCTTTGAGAACCGCTTGCGTAGCCCCACAGACCTGTGGGCTTCGGGCTTTCCTGCTGCCTTCAGCCTCGACACCACCCTTTCCCACTTGGCACCGCGCCAGGCTCAAAAATGGCCATACGGCTGGAGATGGGTCCCCTGCCCAAAGAGCCAGCAGGGAAAACTATGCCTTGTTGTAAAGCTCTTTGGGAACCGCATGCGTAGCCCCACAGACCTGGGGGCTGCAGGCTTTCCTGCTGCCTTCAGCCTCGACACCACCCTTTCCCACTTGGCACCGCGCCAGTCACAAAAATGGCCTATGGCTGGAGATGGGTCCCATGCCCAAAGAGCCAGCAAGGAAAACAATGCCTTGTTCTAAAGCTCTTTGGGAACCGCTTGCGTAGCCCCACAGACCTGGGGGCTGCAGGCTTTCCTGCTGCCTTCAGCCTCAAAACCACCGTTTCCCACTTGGCGCAGCGCCAGCCTCCAACACTTCCATATGACTGGAGACTGGTCCCACACCCAAAGAGCCAGCAGGGAAAATTATGCCTTGTTCTAAAGCTCTTTGGGAACCGCTTGCGTAGCCCCACAGACCTGGGGGCTGCGGGCTTTCCTGCTGCCTTCAGCCTCGACACCACCCTTTCCCACTTGGCGCCGCGCCAGGCACAAAAATGGCCATACGGCTGGAGATGGGTCCCCCGCCCAAAGAGCCAGCAGGGAAAACTATGCCTTGTTCTAAAGCTCTTTGGGAACCGCTTGAATTGTCCCACAGACCTGGGGGCTGCAGGCTTTGCTGCTGCCTTCAGCCTCGACACCACCCTTTCCCACTTGGCGCCGCGCCAGGCACAAAAGTGGCCATATGTCTGGAGATTGGTCCCCTGCCCAAGGAGCCAGCAGGGAAAACTATGCCTTGTTCTAAAGCTCTTTGGGAACCGCTTGCGTAGCCCCACAGACCTGGGGGCTGCGGGCTTTGCTGCTGCCTTCAGCCTCGACACCACCCTTTCCCACTTGGCGCCGCGCCAGGCACAAAAATGGCCATACGGCTGGAGATGGGTCCCCCGCCCAAAGAGCCAGCAGGGAAAACTATGCCTTGTTCTAAAGCTCTTTGGGAACCGCTTGCGTAGCCCCACAGACCTGGGGGCTGCGGGCTTTGCTGCTGCCTTCAGCCTCGACACCACCCTTTCCCACTTGGCGCCGCGCTAGGCACAAAAATGTCCTATGGCTGGAGATGGGTCCCCCGCCCAAAGAGCCAGCAAGGAAAACTATGCCTTGTTCTAAAGCACTTTGGGAACCGCTTGCATAGCCCCACAGACCTGGGGGCTGCGGTCTTTGCTGCTGCCTTCAGACTCAAAGCCACCCTTTCCCACTTGGCGCCGCGCCAGGCACAAAAATAGCCATACGGCTGGAGATGGTTCCCCTGCCCAAGGAGCCAGCAGGGAAAATAATGCCTTGTTCTAAAGCTCTTTGGGAACCGCTTGCGTAGCCCCACAGACCTGGGGGCTGCAGGCTTTCCTGCTGCCTTCAGCCTCAAAGCCACCCTTACCACTTGGCGCCGCATCACCACAAAAATGGCCTATGGCTGTAGATGGCTCCCCCGCCCAAAGAGCCAGCAAGGAAAACTATGCCTTGTTCTAAAGCTCTTTGGGAACCGCTTGCGTAGCCCCACAGACCTGGGGGCTGCAGGCTTTCCTGCTGCCTTCAGCCTCGACACCACCCTTTCCCACTTGGCGCCGCGCCAGGCACAAAAATGGCCATACGGCTGGAGATGGGTCCCCTGCCCAAGGAGCCAGCTGGGAAAACTATGCCTTGTTCTAAAGCTCTTTGGGAACCGCTTGCGTAGCCCCACAGACCTGGGGGCTGCAGGCTTTCCTGCTGCCTTCAGCCTCGACACCACCCTTTCCCACTTGGCGCCGCGCCAGGCACAAAAATGGCCATACGGCTGGAGATGGGTCCCACGCCCAAAAGCCAGCAGGGAAAACTATGCCTTGTTCTAAAGCTCTTTGGGAACCGCTTGCGTAGCCCCACAGACCTGGGGGCTGCAGGCTTTGCTGCTGCCTTCAGCCTCAAAGCCACCCTTTCCCACTACGCACCGCGCCAGGCATAAAAATAGCCATACGACTGGAGGTGGGTCCCCCGCCCAAAGAGCCAGCAGGGAAAACTATGCCTTGTTCTAAAGCTCTTTGGGAACCGCTTGCTTGGCCCCACATACCTGGGGGCTGCGGGCTTTCCTGCTGCCTTCAGCCTCGACACCACCCTTTCCCACTTGGCGCCGCATCAGGCACAAAAATGGCCATACGGCTGGAGATGGGTCCCCCGCCCAAAGAGCCAGGACGGAAAACTATGCCTTGTTCTAAGGCTCTTTGGGAACCGCTTGCGTAGCCCCACAGACCTGGGGGTTGCAGGCTTTCCTGCTGCCTTCAGCCTCAAAGACACCCTTTCCCACTTGGCGCCGCGCCAGGCTCAAAAATGGCCATACGGCTGGAGATGGGTCCCCCGCCCAAAGAGCCAGCAGGGAAAACTATGCCTTGTTCTAAAGCTCTTTGGGAACCGCATGCGTAGCCCCACATACCTGGGGGCTGCAGGCTTTCCTGCTGCCTTCAGACTCAAAGCCACCCTTTCCCACTTGGCACCGCGCCAGGCACAAAAAAGGCCTATGGCTGGAGATGGGTCCCATGCCCTAAGAGCCAGCTGGGAAAACTATGCCTTGTTCTAAAGCTCTTTGGGAACCGCTTGCGTAGCCCCACAGACCTGGGGGCTGCGGGCTTTCCTGCTGCCTTCAGCCTCGACACCACCCTTTCCCACTTGGCGCCGCATCAGGCACAAAAATGGCCATACGGCTGGAGATGGGTCCCCCGCCCTAAGAGCCAGCAGGGAAAACTATGCCTTGTTCTAAAGCTCTTTGGGAACCGCTTGCGTAGCCCCACATACCTGTGGGCTGTGGGCTTTCCTGCTGCCTTCAGCCTCGACACCACCCTTTCCCACTTGGCGCCGCGCCAGGCACAAAAATGGCCATACGGCTGGAGATGGGTCCCACGCCCAAAAGCCAGCAGGGAAAACTATGCCTTGTTCTAAAGCTCTTTGGGAACCGCTTGCGTAGCCCCACAGACGTGGGGGCTGCAGGCTTTGCTGCTGCCTTCAGCCTCGACACCACCCTTTCCCACTACGCACCGCGCCAGGCATAAAAATAGCCATACGACTGGAGATGGGTCCCCCGCCCAAAGAGCCAGCAGGGAAAACTATGCCTTGTTCTAAAGCTCTTTGGGAACCGCTTGCTTGGCCCCACATACCTGGGGGCTGTGGTCTTTCCTGCTGCCTTCAGCCTCAAAGCCACCCTTTCCCACTTGGCGCCGCATCAGGCACAAAAATGGCCTATGGCTGGAGATGGGTCCCACGCCCAAAGAGCCGGGACGGAAAACTATGCCTTGTTCTAAAGCTCTTTGGGAACCGCTTGCGTAGCCCCACAGACCTGGGGGCTGCGGGCTTTGCTGCTGCCTTCAGCCTCAAAGCCACCCTTTCCCACTACGCACCGCGCCAGGCACAAAAATAGCCATACGACTGGAGATGGGTCCCCCGCCCAAAGAGCCAGCGGGGAAAACTATGCCTTGTTCTAAAGCTCTTTGGGAACCGCATGCGTAGCCCCACAGACCTGGGGGTGCAGGCTTTCCTGCTGCCTTCAGCCTCGACAGCACCCTTTCCCACTTGGCGCCGCGCCAGGCTCAAAAATGGCCATACGGCTGGAGATGGGTCCCCCGCCCAAAGAGCCAGCAGGGAAAACTATGCCTTGTTCTAAAGCTCTTTGAGAACCGCTTGCGTAGCCCCACAGACCTGGGGGCTGCGGGCTTTCCTGCTGCCTTCAGCCTCAAAGCCACCCTTTCCCACTTGGCACCGCGCCAGGCTCAAAAATGGCCATATGGCTTGAGATGGGTCCCCTGCCCAAAGAGCCAGCAGGGAAAACTATGCCTTGTTCTAAAGCTCTTTGGGAACCGCTTGCGTAGCCCCACAGACCTGGGGGCTGCGGGCTTTCCTGCTGCCTTCAGCCTCAAAGCCACCCTTTCCCACTTGGCACCGCGCCAGGCTCAAAAATGGCCATATGGCTGGAGATGGGTCCCCTGCCCAAAGAGCCAGCAGGGAAAACTATGCCTTGTTCTAAAGCTCTTTGGGAACCGCTTGCGTAGCCCCACAGACCTGGGGGCTGCGGGCTTTGCTGCTGCCTTCAGCCTCGACACCACCCTTTCCCACTTGGCGCCGCATCAGGCACAAAAATGGCCTATGGCTGGAGATGGGTCCCATGCCCAAAGAGCCAGCAGGGAAAACTATGCCTTGTTCTAAAGCTCTTTGGGAACCGCTTGCGTAGCCCCACAGACCTGGGGGCTGCAGGCTTTCCTGCTGCCTTCAGCCTCAAAGCCACCCTTTCCCACTTGGCGCCGCATCAGGCACAACAATGGCTATACGACTGGAGATGGGTGCCCCGCCCAAAGAGCCAGCAGGGAAAACTATGCCTTGTTCTAAAGCTCTTTGGGAACCGCTTGCTTGGCCCCACATACCTGGGGGCTGCGGGCTTTCCTGCTGCCTTCAGACTCGACACCACCCTTTCCCACTTGGCGCCGCGCCAGGCACAAAAATGGCCATACGGCTGGAGATGGGTCCCCCGCCCAAAGAGCCAGCAGGGAAAACTATGCCTTGTTCTAAAGCTCCTTGGGAACCACTTGCGTAGCCCCACAGACCTGGGGGCTGCAGGCTTTGCTACTGCCTTCAGCCTCAAAGCCACCCTTTCCCACTTGGCGCCGCGCCAGGCACAAAAATGGCCATACGGCTGGAGATGGGTCCCCCGCCCTAAGAGCCAGCAGGGAAAACTATGCCTTGTTCTAAAGCTCTTTGGGAACCGCTTGCGTAGCCCCACAGACCTGGGGGCTGCGGGCTTTGCTGCTGCCTTCAGCCTCAAAGCCACCCTTTCCCACTTGGCGCCGCATCAGGCACAAAAATGGCCATACGGCTGGAGATGGGTCCCACGCCCAAAAGCCAGCAGGGAAAACTATGCCTTGTTCTAAAGCTCTTTGGGAACCGCTTGCGTAGCCCCACAGACGTGGGGGCTGCGGGCTTTCCTGCTGCCTTCAACCTCAAAACCACCCTTTCCCACTACGCACCGCGCCAGGCACAAAAATAGCCATGCGACTGGAAATGGGTCCCCCGCCCAAAGAGCCAGCAGGGAAAACTATGCCTTGTTCTAAAGCTCTTTGGGAACCGCATGCGTAGCCCCTCAGACCTGGGGGCTGCAGGCTTTGCTGCTGCCTTCAGCCTCAAAGCCACCCTTTCCCACTTGGCGCCGCGCCAGGCTCAAAAATGGCCATACGGCTGGAGATGGGTCCCCCGCCCTAAGAGCCAGCAGGGAAAACTATGCCTTGTTCTAAAGCTCTTTGGGAACCGCTTGCGTAGCCCCACAGACCTGGGGGCTGCGGGCTTTCCTGCTGCCTTCAGCCTCGACAACACCCTTTCCCACTTGGCACCGCGCCAGGCTCAAAAATGGCCATACGGCTGGAGATGGGTCCCCTGCCCAAAGAGCCAGCAGGGAAAACTATGCCTTGTTCTAAAGCTCTTTGGGAACCGCTTGCGTAGCCCCACAGACCTGGGGGCTGCGGGCTTTCCTGCTGCCTTCAGCCTCGACACCACCCTTTCCCACTTGGCGCCGCATCAGGCACAAAAATGGCCTATGGCTGGAGATGGGTCCCATGCCCAAAGAGCCAGCAGGGAAAACTATGCCTTGTTCTAAAGCTCTTTGGGAACCGCTTGCGTAGCCCCACAGACCTGGGGGCTGCAGGCTTTCCTGCTGCCTTCAGCCTCGACAGCACCCTTTCCCACTTGGCGCCGCGCCAGGCTCAAAAATGGCCATACGGCTGGAGATGGGTCCCCCGCCCAAAGAGCCAGCAGGGAAAACTATGCCTTGTTCTAAAGCTCTTTGGGAACCGCTTGCGTAGCCCCACAGAGGTGGGGGCTGTGGGCTTTCCTGCTGCCTTCAGACTCGACACCACCCTTTCCCACTTGGCGCCGCGCCAGGCACAAAAATGGCCATACGGCTGGAGATGGGTCCCCCGCCCAAAGAGCCAGCAGGGAAAACTATGCCTTGTTCTAAAGCTCTTTGGGAACCGCATGCGTAGCCCCACAGACCTGGGGGCTGCAGGCTTTCCTGCTGCCTTCAGCCTCGACAGCACCCTTTCCCCCTTGGCGCCATATCAGGCACAAAAATGGCCTATGGCTGGAGATGGGTCCCCCGCCCTAAGAGCCAGCAGGGAAAACTATGCCTTGTTCTAAAGCTCTTTGGGAACCGCTTGCGTAGCCCCACAGACGTGGGGGCTGTGGGCTTTCCTGCTGCCTTCAGACTCGACACCACCCTTTCCCACTTGGCGCCGCGCCAGGCACAAAAATGGCCATACGGCTGGAGATGGGTCCCCCGCCCAAAGAGCCAGCAGGGAAAACTATGCCTTGTTCTAAAGCTCTTTGGGAACCGCTTGCGTAGCCCCACAGACGTGGGGGCTGCGGGCTTTCCTGCTGCCTTCAACCTCAAAACCACCCTTTCCCACTACGCACCGCGCCAGGCACAAAAATAGCCATGCGACTGGAAATGGGTCCCCCGCCCAAAGAGCCAGCAGGGAAAACTATGCCTTGTTCTAAAGCTCTTTGGGAACCGCATGCGTAGCCCCTCAGACCTGGGGGCTGCAGGCTTTGCTGCTGCCTTCAGCCTCAAAGCCACCCTTTCCCACTTGGCGCCGCGCCAGGCTCAAAAATGGCCATACGGCTGGAGATGGGTCCCCCGCCCTAAGAGCCAGCAGGGAAAACTATGCCTTGTTCTAAAGCTCTTTGGGAACCGCTTGCGTAGCCCCACAGACCTGGGGGCTGCGGGCTTTCCTGCTGCCTTCAGCCTCGACAACACCCTTTCCCACTTGGCACCGCGCCAGGCTCAAAAATGGCCATACGGCTGGAGATGGGTCCCCTGCCCAAAGAGCCAGCAGGGAAAACTATGCCTTGTTCTAAAGCTCTTTGGGAACCGCTTGCGTAGCCCCACAGACCTGGGGGCTGCGGGCTTTCCTGCTGCCTTCAGCCTCGACACCACCCTTTCCCACTTGGCGCCGCATCAGGCACAAAAATGGCCTATGGCTGGAGATGGGTCCCATGCCCAAAGAGCCAGCAGGGAAAACTATGCCTTGTTCTAAAGCTCTTTGGGAACCGCTTGCGTAGCCCCACAGACCTGGGGGCTGCAGGCTTTCCTGCTGCCTTCAGCCTCGACAGCACCCTTTCCCACTTGGCGCCGCGCCAGGCTCAAAAATGGCCATACGGCTGGAGATGGGTCCCCCGCCCAAAGAGCCAGCAGGGAAAACTATGCCTTGTTCTAAAGCTCTTTGGGAACCGCTTGCGTAGCCCCACAGAGGTGGGGGCTGTGGGCTTTCCTGCTGCCTTCAGACTCGACACCACCCTTTCCCACTTGGCGCCGCGCCAGGCACAAAAATGGCCATACGGCTGGAGATGGGTCCCCCGCCCAAAGAGCCAGCAGGGAAAACTATGCCTTGTTCTAAAGCTCTTTGGGAACCGCATGCGTAGCCCCACAGACCTGGGGGCTGCAGGCTTTCCTGCTGCCTTCAGCCTCGACAGCACCCTTTCCCCCTTGGCGCCATATCAGGCACAAAAATGGCCTATGGCTGGAGATGGGTCCCCCGCCCTAAGAGCCAGCAGGGAAAACTATGCCTTGTTCTAAAGCTCTTTGGGAACCGCTTGCGTAGCCCCACAGACGTGGGGGCTGTGGGCTTTCCTGCTGCCTTCAGACTCGACACCACCCTTTCCCACTTGGCGCCGCGCCAGGCACAAAAATGGCCATACGGCTGGAGATGGGTCCCCCGCCCAAAGAGCCAGCAGGGAAAACTATGCCTTGTTCTAAAGCTCCTTGGGAACCACTTGCGTAGCCCCACAGACCTGGGGGCTGCAGGCTTTGCTGCTGCCTTCAGCCTCAAAGCCACCCTTTCCCACTTGGCACCGCGCCAGGCTCAAAAATGGCCATACGGCTGGAGATGGGTCCCCCGCCCAAAGAGCCAGCAGGGAAAACTATGCCTTGTTCTAAAGCTCTTTGGGAACCGCTTGCGTAGCCCCACAGACCTGGGGGCTGCAGGCTTTCCTGCTGCCTTCAGCCTCGACACCACCCTTTCCCACTTGACACCGCGCCAGGCACAAAAATGGCCTATGGCTGGAGATGGGTCCCATGCCCAAAGAGCCAGCAAGGAAAACAATGCCTTGTTCTAAAGCTCTTTGGGAACCGCTTGCGTAGCCCCACAGACCTGGGGGCTGCAGGTTTCCTGCTGCCTTCAGCCTCAAAACCACCCTTTCCCACTTTGCGCAGCGCCAGCCTCCAACGCTTCCATATGACTGGAGACTGGTCCCACGCCCAAAGAGCCAGCAGGGAAAATTATGCCTTGTTCTAAAGCTCTTTGGGAACCGCTTGCGTAGCCCCACAGACGTGGGGGCTGCGGGCTTTGCTGCTGCCTTCAGACTCAAAGACACCCTTTCCCACTTGGCGCCGCGCCAGGCACAAAAATAGCCATACGGCTGGAGATGGGTCCCCTGCCCAAGGCGCCAGCAGGGAAAACTATGCCTTGTTCTAAAGCTCTTTGGGAAACGCTTGCGTAGCCCCACAGACCTGGGGGCTGCAGGCTTTCCTGCTGCCTTCAGCCTCAAAGCCACCCTTACCACTTGGCGCCGCATCAGGCACAAAAATGGCCTATGGCTGGAGATGGGTCCCATGCCCAAAGAGCCAGCAAGGAAAATTATGCCTTGTTCTAAAGCTCGTTGGGAACCGCTTGCGTAGCCCCACAGACCTGGGGGCTGCGGGCTTTCCTGCTGCCTTCAGCCTCAAAGCCACCCTTTCCCACTTGGCGCCGCGCCAGGCACAAAAATGTTCATACGGCTGGAGATGGGTGCCCTGCCCAAAGAGCCAGCAGGGAAAACTATGCCTTGTTCTAAAGCTCTTTGGGAACCGCTTGCGTAGCCCCACAGACCTGGGGGCTGCAGGCTTTCCTGCTGCCTTCAGCATCAAAACCACCCTTTCCCACTTGGCGCTGCGCCAGGCACAAAAATGGCCATATGTCTGGAGATGGGTCCCCTGCCCAAGGAGCCAGCAGGGAAAACTATGCCTTGTTCTAAAGCTCTTTGGGAACCGCTTGCGTAGCCCCACAGACCTGGGGGCTGCGGGCTTTGCTGCTGCCTTCAGCCTCGACACCACCCTTTCCCACTTGGCGCCGCGCCAGGCACAAAAATGGCCATACGGCTGGAGATGGGTCCCCCGCCCAAAGAGCCAGCAGGGAAAACTATGCCTTGTTCTAAAGCTCTTTGGGAACCGCTTGCATAGCCCCACAGACCTGGGGGCTGCGGGCTTTGCTGCTGCCTTCAGCCTCGACACCACCCTTTCCCACTTGGCGCCGCGCTAGGGACAAAAATGTCCTATGGCTGGAGATGGGTCCCCCGCCCAAAGAGCCAGCAAGGAAAACTATGCCTTGTTCTAAATCACTTTGGGAACCGCTTGCATAGCCCCAAAGACCTGGGGGCTGCGGGCTTTGCTGCTGCCTTCAGACTCAAAGCCACCCTTTCCCACTTGGCGCCGCGCCAGGCACAAAAATAGCCATATGGCTGGAGATGGTTCCCCTGCCCAAGGAGCCAGGCGGGAAAATAATGCCTTGTTCTAAAGCTCTTTGGGAACCGCTTGCGTAGCCCCACAGACCTGGGGGCTGCAGGCTTTCCTGCTGCCTTCAGCCTCAAAACCACCCTTACCACTTGGCGCCGCATCAGGCATAAAAATGGCCTATGGCTGGAGATGGGTCCCCTGCCCAAAGAGCCAGCAGGGAAAACTATGCCTTGTTCTAAAGCTCTTTGGGAACCGCTTGCGTAGCCCCACAGACCTGGGGGCTGCAGGCTTTCCTGCTGCATTCAGCCTCAAAACCACCCTTTCCCACTATGCACCGCGCCAGGCATAAAAATAGCCATAGGGCTGGAGATGGGTCCCCCGCCCAAAGAGCCAGCAGGGAAAACTATGCCTTGTTCTAAAGCTCTTTGGGAACCGCTTGCGTAGCCCCACAGAAGTGGGGGCTGCGGGCTTTCCTGCTGCCTTCAGCCTCAAAGCCACCCTTTCCCACTTGGCGCCGCATCAGGCACAAAAATGGCCATACGGCTGGAGATGGGTCCCACGCCCAAAAGCCAGCAGGGAAAACTATGCCTTGTTCTAAAGCTCTTTGGGAACCGCTTGCGTAGCCCCACAGACCTGGGGGCTGCAGGCTTTGCTGCTGCCTTCAGCCTCAAAACCACCCTTTCCCACTATGCACCGCGCCAGGCATAAAAATAGCCATACGACTGGAGATGGGTCCCCCGCCCAAAGAGCCAGCAGGGAAAACTATGCCTTGTTCTAAAGCTCTTTGGGAACCGCTTGCTTGGCCCCACATACCTGGGGGCTGCAGGCTTTCCTGCTGCCTTCAGCCTCAAAGACACCCTTTCCCAATTGGCGCCGCGCCAGGCTCAAAAATGGCCATACGGCTGGAGATGGGTCCCCCGCCCAAGGAGGCAACAGGGAAAACTATGCCTTGTTCTAAAGCTCTTTGGGAACCACTTGCGTAGCCCCACAGACCTGGGGGCTGCAGGCTTTCCTGCTGCATTCAGCCTCAAAACCACCCTTTCCCACTATGCACCGCGCCAGGCATAAAAATAGCCATACGACTGGAGATGGGTCCCCCGCCCAAAGAGCCAGCAGGGAAAACTATGCCTTGTTCTAAAGCTCTTTGGGAACCGCTTGCGTAGCCCCACAGACCTGGGGGCTGCAGGTTTCCTGCTGCCTTCAGCCTCAAAACCACCCTTTCCCACTTGGAGCAGCGCCAGCCTCCAACACTTCCATATGACTGGAGACTGGTCCCACGCCCAAAGAGCCAGCAGGGAAAATTATGCCTTGTTCTAAAGCTCTTTGGGAACCGCTTGCGTAGCCCCACAGACCTGGGGGCTGCAGGCTTTCCTGCTGCCTTCAGCATCAAAACCACCCTTTCCCACTTGGCGCTGCGCCAGGCACAAAAATGGCCATATGTCTGGAGATTGGTCCCCTGCCCAAGGAGCCAGCAGGGAAAACTATGCCTTGTTCTAAAGCTCTTTGGGAACCGCTTGCGTAGCCCCACAGACCTGGGGGCTGCGGGCTTTGCTGCTGCCTTCAGCCTCGACACCACCCTTTCCCACTTGGCGCCGCGCCAGGCACAAAAATGGCCATACGGCTGGAGATGGGTCCACCGTCCAAAGAGCCAGCAGGGAAAACTATGCCTTGTTCTAAAGCTCTTTGGGAACCGCTTGCATAGCCCCACAGACCTGGGGGCTGCGGGCTTTGCTGCTGCCTTCAGCCTCGACACCACCCTTTCCCACTTGGCGACGCGCTAGGGACAAAAATGTCCTTTGGCTGGAGATGGGTCCCCCGCCCAAAGAGCCAGCAAGGAAAACTATGCCTTGTTCTAAAGCACTTTGGGAACCGCTTGCATAGCCCCACAGACCTGGGGGCTGCGGGCTTTGCTGCTGCCTTCAGACTCAATGCCACCCTTTCCCACTTGGCGCCGCGCCAGGCACAAAAATAGCCATATGGCTGGAGATGGTTCCCCTGCCCAAGGAGCCAGCAGGGAAAATAATGCCTTGATCTAAAGCTCTTTGGGAACCGCTTGCGTAGCCCCACAGACGTGGGGGCTGCAGGCTTTGCTGCTGCCTTCAGCCTCAAAGCCACCCTTTCCCACTATGCACCGCGCCAGGCATAAAAATAGCCATACGACTGGAGATGGGTCCCCCGCCCAAAGAGCCAGCAGGGAAAACTATGCCTTGTTCTAAAGCTCTTTGGGAACCGCTTGCGTAGCCCCACAGACCTGGGGGCTGCGGGCTTTCCTGCTGCCTTCAGCCTCAAAGCCACCCTTTCCCACTTGGCGCCGCATCAGGCACAAAAATGGCCTATGGCTGGAGATGGGTCCCATGCACTAAGAGCCAGCAAGGAAAACTATGCCTTGTTCTAAAGCTCTTTGGGAACCGCTTGCGTAGCCCCACAGACCTGGGGGCTGCGGGCTTTGCTGCTGCCTTCAGCCTCGACACCACCCTTTCCCACTTGGCGCCGCGCCAGGCACAAAAATGGCCATACGGCTGGAGATGAGTCCCCTGCCCAAGGAGCCAGCAGGGAAAACTATGCCTTGTTCTAAAGCTCTTTGGGAACCACTTGCTTGGCCCCACAGACCTGGGGGCTGCGGGCTTTGCTGCTGCCTTCAGCCTCGACACCACCCTTTCCCACTTTGCGCCGCGCTAGGGACAAAAATGTCCTATGGCTGGAGATGGGTCCCCCGCCCAAAGAGCCAGCAAGGAAAACTATGCCTTGTTCTAAAGCACTTTGGGAACCGCTTGCATAGCCCCAGAGACCTGGGGGCTGCGGGCTTTGCTGCTGCCTTCAGACTCAAAGCCACCCTTTCCCACTTGGCGCCGCGCCAGGCACAAAAATAGCCATACGGCTGGAGATGGTTCCCCTGCCCAAGGAGCCAGCAGGGAAAATAATGCCTTGTTCTAAAGCTCTTTGGGAACAGCTTGCGTAGCCCCACAGACCTGGGGGCTGCAGGCTTTCCTGCTGCCTTCAGCCTCAAAACCACCCTTACCACTTGGCGCCGCATCAGGCACAAAAATGGCCTATGGCTGGAGATGGGTCCCATGCCCTAAGAGCCAGCAGGGAAAACTATGCCTTGTTCTAAAGCTCTTTGGGAACCGCTTGCGTAGCCCCACAGACCTGGGGGCTGCAGGCTTTCCTGCTGCCTTCAGCCTCGACACCACCCTTTCCCACTTGGCGCCGCGCCAGGCACAAAAATGGCCATACGGCTGGAGATGGGTCCCCTGCCCAAGGAGCCAGCTGGGAAAACTATGCCTTGTTCTAAAGCTCTTTGGGAACCGCTTGCGTAGCCCCACAGACCTGGGGGCTGCGGGCTTTCCTGCTGCCTTCAGCCTCGTCACCACCCTTTCCCACTTGGCGCCGCATCAGGCACAAAATTGGCCATACGGCTGGAGATGGGTCCCACGCCCAAAAGCCAGCAGGGAAAACTATGCCTTGTTCTAAAGCTCTTTGGGAACCGCTTGCGTAGCCCCACAGACCTGGGGGCTGCAGGCTTTGCTGCTGCCTTCAGCCTCAAAGCCACCCTTTCCCACTATGCACCACGCCAGGCATAAAAATAGCCATACGACTGGAGATGGGTCCCCTGCCCAAAGAGCCAGCAGGGAAAACTATGCCTTTTTCTAAAGCTCTTTGGGAACCGCTTGCGTAGCCCCACAGACGTGGGGGCTGCGGGCTTTCCTGCTGCCTTCAGCCTCAAAGCCACCCTTTCCCACTTGGCGCCGCATCAGGCACAAAAATGGCCATACGGCTGGAGATGGGTCCCACGCCCAAAAGCCAGCAGGGAAAATTATGCCTTGTTCTAAAGCTCTTTGGGAACCGCTTGCGTAGCCCCACAGACCTGGGGGCTGCGGGCTTTGCTGCTGCCTTCAGCCTCAAAACCACCCTTTCCCACTACGCACCGCGCCAGGCATAAAAATAGCCATACGACTGGAGATGGGTCCCCCGCCCAAAGAGCCAGCAGGGAAAACTATGCCTTGTTCTAAAGCTCTTTGGGAACCGCTTGCTTGGCCCCACATACCTGGGGGCTGCAGGCTTTCCTGCTGCCTTCAGCCTCAAAGACACCGTTTCCCAATTGGCGCCGCGCCAGGCTCAAAAATGGCCATACGGCTGGAGATGGGTCCCCCGCCCAAGGAGGCAACAGGGAAAACTATGCCTTGTTCTAAAGCTCTTTGGGAACAGCTTGCGTAGCCCCACAGACGTGGGGGCTGCGGGCTTTCCTGCTGCCTTCAGCCTCAAAACCACCCTTTCCCACTTGGCGCCACGCCAGGCACAAAAATGGCCATACGGCTGGAGATGGGTCCCCCGCCCAAAGAGCCAGCAGGGAAAACTATGCCTTGTTCTAAAGCTCTTTGGAACCGCATGCGTAGCCCCACAGACCTGGGGGCTGCAGGCTTTCCTGCTGCCTTCAGCCTCAAAGCCACCCTTTCCCACTATGCACCGCGCCAGGCATAAAAATAGCCATAGGACTGGAGATGGGTCCCCCGCCCAAAGAGCCAGCAGGGAAAACTATGCCTTGTTCTAAAGCTCTTTGGGAACCGCTTGCTTGGCCCCACATACCTGGGGGCTGCGGGCTTTCCTGCTGCCTTCAGCCTCGACACCACCCTTTCCCACTTGGCGCCACGCCAGGCACAAAAATGGCCATACGGCTGGAGATGGGTCCCCTGACCAAAGAGCCAGCAGGGAAAACTATGCCTTGTTCTAAAGCTCTTTGGGAACCGCATGCGTAGCCCCACAGACCTGGGGGCTGCAGGCTTTCCTGTTGCCTTCAGACTCAAAGCCACCCTTTCCCACTTGGCACCGCGCCAGGCACAAAAAAGGCCTATGGCTGGAGATGGGTCCCATGCCCTAAGAGCCAGCTGGGAAAACTATGCCTTGTTCTAAAGCTCTTTGGGAACCACTTCCGTAGCCCCACAGAGCTGGGGGCTGCAGGCTTTGCTGCTTCCTTCAGCCTCAAAGCCACCCTTTCCCACTTGGCGCCGCGCCAGGCTCAAAAATGGCCATACGGCTGGAGATGGGTCCCCTGCCCAAGGAGCCAGCAGGGAAAACTATGCCTTGTTCTAAAGCTCTTTGGGAACCGCTTGCGTAGCCCCACAGACCTGGGGGCTGCGGGCTTTCCTGCTGCCTTCAGCCTCGACACCACCCTTTCCCACTTGGCACCGCGCCAGGCACAAAAATGGCCTATGGCTGGAGATGGGTCCCATGCCCAAAGAGCCAGCAGGGAAAACTATGCCTTGTTCTAAAGCTCTTTGGGAACCGCTTGCGTAGCCACACAGACCTGGGGGCTGCAGGCTTTCCTGCTGCCTTCAGCCTCAAAGCCACCCTTTCCCACTTGGCGCCGCATCAGGCTCAAAAATGGCCATACGGCTGGAGATGGGTCCCCCACCCTAAGAGCCAGCAGGGAAAACTATGCCTTGTTCTAAAGCTCTTTGGGAACCGCTTGCGTAGCCCCACAGACCTGGGGGCTGCGGGCTTTCCTGCTGCCTTCAGCCTCAAAGCCACCCTTTCCCACTTGGCGCCGCGCCAGGCACAAAAATGGCCATATGGCTGGAGATGGCTCCCCCGCGCAAAGAGCCAGCAGGGAAAACTATGCCTTGTTCTAAAGCTCTTTGGGAACCGCTTGCGTAGCCCCACAGACCTGGGGGCTGCAGGCTTTCCTGCTGCCTTCAGCCTCGACAGCACCCTTTCCCACTTGGCACTGCGCCAGGCACAAAAGTGGCCTATGGCTGGACATGGGTCCCCCGCCCAAAGAGCCAGCAGGGAAAACTATGCCTTGTTCTAAAGCTCTTTGGGAACCGCTTGCGTAGCCCCACAGACCTGGGGGCTGTGGGCTTTCCTGCTGCCTTCAGCCTCAAAGCCACCCTTTCCCACTTGGCGCCGCGCCAGGCACAAAAATGGCCATACGGCTGGAGATGGGTCCCCCACCCTAAGAGCCAGCAGGGAAAACTATGCCTTGTTCTAAAGCTCTTTGGGAACCGCTTGCGTAGCCCCACAGACCTGGGGGCTGCGGGCTTTCCTGCTGCCTTCAGCCTCAAAGCCACCCTTTCCCACTTGGCGCCGCGCCAGGCACAAAAATGGCCATATGGCTGGAGATGGCTCCCCCGCGCAAAGAGCCAGCAGGGAAAACTATGCCTTGTTCTAAAGCTCTTTGGGAACCGCTTGCGTAGCCCCACAGACCTGGGGGCTGCAGGCTTTCCTGCTGCCTTCAGCCTCGACAGCACCCTTTCCCACTTGGCACTGCGCCAGGCACAAAAATGGCCTATGGCTGGACATGGGTCCCCCGCCCAAAGAGCCAGCAGGGAAAACTATGCCTTGTTCTAAAGCTCTTTGGGAACCGCTTGCGTAGCCCCACAGACCTGGGGGCTGTGGGCTTTCCTGCTGCCTTCAGCCTCAAAGCCACCCTTTCCCACTTGGCGCCGCGCCAGGCACAAAAATGGCCATACGGCTGGAGACTGGTCCCACACCCAAAGAGCCAGCAGGGAAAATTATGCCTTGTTCTAAAGCTCTTTGGGAACCGCTTGCGTAGCCCCACAGACCTGGGGGCTGCGGGCTTTCCTGCTGCCTTCAGCCTCGACACCACCCTTTCCCACTTGGCGCCGCGCCAGGCACAAAAATGGCCATACGGCTGGAGATGGGTCCCCCGCCCAAAGAGCCAGCAGGGAAAACTATGCCTTGTTCTAAAGCTCTTTGGGAACCGCTTGAATTGTCCCACAGACCTGGGGGCTGCAGGCTTTGCTGCTGCCTTCAGCCTCGACACCACCCTTTCCCACTTGGCGCCGCGCCAGGCACAAAAATGGCCATACGGCTGGAGATGGGTCCCCCGCCCAAAGAGCCAGCAGGGAAAACTATGCCTTGTTCTAAAGCTCTTTGAGAACCGCTTGCGTAGCCCCACAGACCTGTGGGCTTCGGGCTTTCCTGCTGCCTTCAGCCTCGACACCACCCTTTCCCACTTGGCACCGCGCCAGGCTCAAAAATGGCCATACGGCTGGAGATGGGTCCCCTGCCCAAAGAGCCAGCAGGGAAAACTATGCCTTGTTGTAAAGCTCTTTGGGAACCGCATGCGTAGCCCCACAGACCTGGGGGCTGCAGGCTTTCCTGCTGCCTTCAGCCTCGACACCACCCTTTCCCACTTGGCACCGCGCCAGTCACAAAAATGGCCTATGGCTGGAGATGGGTCCCATGCCCAAAGAGCCAGCAAGGAAAACAATGCCTTGTTCTAAAGCTCTTTGGGAACCGCTTGCGTAGCCCCACAGACCTGGGGGCTGCAGGCTTTCCTGCTGCCTTCAGCCTCAAAACCACCGTTTCCCACTTGGCGCAGCGCCAGCCTCCAACACTTCCATATGACTGGAGACTGGTCCCACACCCAAAGAGCCAGCAGGGAAAATTATGCCTTGTTCTAAAGCTCTTTGGGAACCGCTTGCGTAGCCCCACAGACCTGGGGGCTGCGGGCTTTCCTGCTGCCTTCAGCCTCGACACCACCCTTTCCCACTTGGCGCCGCGCCAGGCACAAAAATGGCCATACGGCTGGAGATGGGTCCCCCGCCCAAAGAGCCAGCAGGGAAAACTATGCCTTGTTCTAAAGCTCTTTGGGAACCGCTTGAATTGTCCCACAGACCTGGGGGCTGCAGGCTTTGCTGCTGCCTTCAGCCTCGACACCACCCTTTCCCACTTGGCGCCGCGCCAGGCACAAAAATGGCCATACGGCTGGAGATGGGTCCCCCGCCCAAAGAGCCAGCAGGGAAAACTATGCCTTGTTCTAAAGCTCTTTGGGAACCGCTTGCGTAGCCCCACAGACCTGGGGGCTGCGGGCTTTGCTGCTGCCTTCAGCCTCGACACCACCCTTTCCCACTTAGCGCCGCGCTAGGCACAAAAATGTCCTATGGCTGGAGATGGGTCCCCCGCCCAAAGAGCCAGCAAGGAAAACTATGCCTTGTTCTAAAGCACTTTGGGAACCGCTTGCATAGCCCCACAGACCTGGGGGCTGGGGTCTTTGCTGCTGCCTTCAGCCTCGACACCACCCTTTCCCACTTGGCGCCGCGCCAGGCACAAAAATGGCCATACGGCTGGAGATGGGTCCCCTGCCCAAGGAGCCAGCTGGGAAAAATATGCCTTGTTCTAAAGCTCTTTGGGAACCGCTTGCGTAGCCCCACAGACCTGGGGGCTGCGGGCTTTGCTGCTGCCTTCAGCCTCGACACCACCCTTTCCCACTTGGCGCCGCGCCAGGCACAAAAATGGCCATACGGCTGGAGATGGGTCCCACGCCCAAAAGCCAGCAGGGAAAACTATGCCTTGTTCTAAAGCTCTTTGGGAACCGCTTGCGTAGCCCCACAGACCTGGGGGCTGCAGGCTTTGCTGCTGCCTTCAGCCTCAAAGCCACCCTTTCCCACTATGCACCACGCCAGGCATAAAAATAGCCATACGACTGGAGATGGGTCCCCCGCCCAAAGAGCCAGCAGGGAAAACTATGCCTTTTTCTAAAGCTCTTTGGGAACCGCTTGCGTAGCCCCACAGACGTGGGGGCTGCGGGCTTTCCTGCTGCCTTCAGCCTCAAAGCCACCCTTTCCCACTTGGCGCCGCATCAGGCACAAAAATGGCCATACGGCTGGAGATGGGTCCCACGCCCAAAAGCCAGCAGGGAAAATTATGCCTTGTTCTAAAGCTCTTTGGGAACCGCTTGCGTAGCCCCACAGACCTGGGGGCTGCGGGATTTGCTGCTGCCTTCAGCCTCAAAACCACCCTTTCCCACTACGCACCGCGCCAGGCATAAAAATAGCCATACGACTGGAGATGGGTCCCCCGCCCAAAGAGCCAGCAGGGAAAACTATGCCTTGTTCTAAAGCTCTTTGGGAACCGCTTGCTTGGCCCCACATACCTGGGGGCTGCAGGCTTTCCTGCTGCCTTCAGCCTCAAAGACACCCTTTCCCAATTGGCGCCGCGCCAGGCTCAAAAATGGCCATACGGCTGGAGATGGGTCCCCCGCCCAAAGAGCCAGCAGGGAAAACTATGCCTTGTTCTAAAGCTCTTTGGGAACCGCATGCGTAGCCCCACAGACCTGGGGGCTGCAGGCTTTCCTGCTGCCTTCAGACTCAAAGCCACCCTTTCCCACTTGGCACCGCGCCAGGCACAAAAAAGGCCTATGGCTGGAGATGGGTCCCATGCCCAAAGAGCCAGCTGGGAAAACTATGCCTTGTTCTAAAGCTCTTTGGGAACCACTTCCGTAGCCCCACAGAGCTGGGGGCTGCAGGCTTTGCTGCTTCCTTCAGCCTCAAAGCCACCCTTTCCCACTTGGCGCCGCGCCAGGCTCAAAAATGGCCATACGGCTGGAGATGGGTCCCCTGCCCAAGGAGCCAGCAGGGAAAACTATGCCTTGTTCTAAAGCTCTTTGGGAACCGCTTGCGTAGCCCCACAGACCTGGGGGCTGCGGGCTTTCCTGCTGCCTTCAGCCTCGACACCACCCTTTCCCACTTGGCACCGCGCCAGGCACAAAAATGGCCTATGGCTGGAGATGGGTCCCATGCCCAAAGAGCCAGCAGGGAAAACTATGCCTTGTTCTAAAGCTCTTTGGGAACCGCTTGCGTAGCCACACAGACCTGGGGGCTGCAGGCTTTCCTGCTGCCTTCAGCCTCAAAGCCACCCTTTCCCACTTGGCGCCGCATCAGGCTCAAAAATGGCCATACGGCTGGAGAAGAGTCCCCCACCCTAAGAGCCAGCAGGGAAAACTATGCCTTGTTCTAAAGCTCTTTGGGAACCGCTTGCGTAGCCCCACAGACCTGGGGGCTGCGGGCTTTCCTGCTGCCTTCAGCCTCAAAGCCACCCTTTCCCACTTGGCGCCGCGCCAGGCACAAAAATGGCCATATGGCTGGAGATGGCTCCCCCGCGCAAAGAGCCAGCAGGGAAAACTATGCCTTGTTCTAAAGCTCTTTGGGAACCGCTTGCGTAGCCCCACAGACCTGGGGGCTGCAGGCTTTCCTGCTGCCTTCAGCCTCGACAGCACCCTTTCCCACTTGGCACTGCGCCAGGCACAAAAATGGCCTATGGCTGGACATGGGTCCCCCGCCCAAAGAGCCAGCAGGGAAAACTATGCCTTGTTCTAAAGCTCTTTGGGAACCGCTTGCGTAGCCCCACAGACCTGGGGGCTGTGGGCTTTCCTGCTGCCTTCAGCCTCAAAGCCACCCTTTCCCACTTGGCGCCGCGCCAGGCACAAAAATGGCCATACGGCTGGAGATGGGTCCCCCACCCTAAGAGCCAGCAGGGAAAACTATGCCTTGTTCTAAAGCTCTTTGGGAACCGCTTGCGTAGCCCCACAGACCTGGGGGCTGCGGGCTTTCCTGCTGCCTTCAGCCTCAAAGCCACCCTTTCCCACTTGGCGCCGCGCCAGGCACAAAAATGGCCATATGGCTGGAGATGGCTCCCCCGCGCAAAGAGCCAGCAGGGAAAACTATGCCTTGTTCTAAAGCTCTTTGGGAACCGCTTGCGTAGCCCCACAGACCTGGGGGCTGCAGGCTTTCCTGCTGCCTTCAGCCTCGACAGCACCCTTTCCCACTTGGCACTGCGCCAGGCACAAAAATGGCCTATGGCTGGACATGGGTCCCCCGCCCAAAGAGCCAGCAGGGAAAACTATGCCTTGTTCTAAAGCTCTTTGGGAACCGCTTGCGTAGCCCCACAGACCTGGGGGCTGTGGGCTTTCCTGCTGCCTTCAGCCTCAAAGCCACCCTTTCCCACTTGGCGCCGCGCCAGGCACAAAAATGGCCATACGGCTGGAGATGGGTCCCCCGCCCAAGGAGGCAGCAGGGAAAACTATGCCTTGTTCTAAAGCTCTTTGGGAACCGCTTGCGTAGCCCCACAGACCTGGGGGCTGTGGGCTTTCCTGCTGCCTTCAGCCTCAAAGCCACCCTTTCCCACTTGGCGCCGCGCCAGGCACAAAAATGGCCATACGGCTGGAGATGGGTCCCCCGCCCAAGGAGGCAGCAGGGAAAACTATGCCTTGTTCTAAAGCTCTTTGGGAACCGCTTGCGTAGCCCCACAGACCTGGGGGCTGCAGGCATTCCTGCTGCCTTCAGCCTCGACAGCACCCTTTCCCACTTGGCGCCGCGCCAGGCTCAAAAATGGCCATACGGCTGGAGATGGGTCCCCCGCCCTAAGAGCCAGCAGGGAAAACTATGCCTTGTTCTAAAGCTCTTTGGGAACCGCTTGCGTAGCCCCACAGACCTGGGGGCTGCAGGCTTTGCTGCTGCCTTCAGCCTCAAAGCCACCCTTTCCCACTTGGCGCCGCGCCGGGCTCAAAAATGGCCATACGGCTGGAGATGGGTCCCCCGCCCAAGGAGCCAGCAGGGAAAACTATGCCTTGTTCTAAAGCTCTTTGGGAAACGCTTGCGTAGCCCCACAGACCTGTGGGCTTCGGGCTTTCCTGCTGCCTTCAGCCTCGACACCACCCTTTCCCACTTGGCACCGCGCCAGGCTCAAAAATGGCCATATGGCTGGAGATGGGTCCCCTGCCCAAAGAGCCAGCAGGGAAAACTATGCCTTGTTGTAAAGCTCTTTGGGAACCGCATGCGTAGCCCCACAGACCTGGGGGCTGCAGGCTTTCCTGCTGCCTTCAGCCTCGACACCACCCTTTCCCACTTGGCACCGCGCCAGTCACAAAAATGGCCTATGGCTGGAGATGGGTCCCATGCCCAAAGAGCCAGCAAGGAAAACAATGCCTTGTTCTAAAGCTCTTTGGGAACCGCTTGCGTAGCCCCACAGACCTGGGGGCTGCAGGCTTTCCTGCTGCCTTCAGCCTCAAAACCACCGTTTCCCACTTGGCGCAGCGCCAGCCTCCAACACTTCCATATGACTGGAGACTGGTCCCACACCCAAAGAGCCAGCAGGGAAAATTATGCCTTGTTCTAAAGCTCTTTGGGAACCGCTTGCGTAGCCCCACAGACCTGGGGGCTGCGGGCTTTCCTGCTGCCTTCAGCCTCGACACCACCCTTTCCCACTTGGCGCCGCGCCAGGCACAAAAATGGCCATACGGCTGGAGATGGGTCCCCCGCCCAAAGAGCCAGCAGGGAAAACTATGCCTTGTTCTAAAGCTCTTTGGGAACCGCTTGAATTGTCCCACAGACCTGGGGGCTGCAGGCTTTGCTGCTGCCTTCAGCCTCGACACCACCCTTTCCCACTTGGCGCCGCGCCAGGCACAAAAATGGCCATATGTCTGGAGATTGGTCCCCTGCCCAAGGAGCCAGCAGGGAAAACTATGCCTTGTTCTAAAGCTCTTTGGGAACCGCTTGCGTAGCCCCACAGACCTGGGGGCTGCGGGCTTTGCTGCTGCCTTCAGCCTCGACACCACCCTTTCCCACTTGGCGCCGCGCCAGGCACAAAAATGGCCATACGGCTGGAGATGGGTCCCCCGCCCAAAGAGCCAGCAGGGAAAACTATGCCTTGTTCTAAAGCTCTTTGAGAACCGCTTGCGTAGCCCCACAGACCTGTGGGCTTCGGGCTTTCCTGCTGCCTTCAGCCTCGACACCACCCTTTCCCACTTGGCGCCGCGCCAGGCTCAAAAATGGCCATACGGCTGGAGATGGGTCCCCTGCCCAAAGAGCCAGCAGGGAAAACTATGCCTTGTTGTAAAGCTCTTTGGGAACCGCATGCGTAGCCCCACAGACCTGGGGGCTGCAGGCTTTCCTGCTGCCTTCAGCCTCGACACCACCCTTTCCCACTTGGCACCGCGCCAGTCACAAAAATGGCCTATGGCTGGAGATGGGTCCCATGCCCAAAGAGCCAGCAAGGAAAACAATGCCTTGTTCTAAAGCTCTTTGGGAACCGCTTGCGTAGCCCCACAGACCTGGGGGCTGCAGGCTTTCCTGCTGCCTTCAGCCTCAAAACCACCGTTTCCCACTTGGCGCAGCGCCAGCCTCCAACACTTCCATATGACTGGAGACTGGTCCCACACCCAAAGAGCCAGCAGGGAAAATTATGCCTTGTTCTAAAGCTCTTTGGGAACCGCTTGCGTAGCCCCACAGACCTGGGGGCTGCGGGCTTTGCTGCTGCCTTCAGCCTCAAAACCACCCTTTCCCACTACGCACCGCGCCAGGCATAAAAATAGCCATACGACTGGAGATGGGTCCCCCGCCCAAAGAGCCAGCAGGGAAAACTATGCCTTGTTCTAAAGCTCTTTGGGAACCGCTTGCTTGGCCCCACATACCTGGGGGCTGCAGGCTTTCCTGCTGCCTTCAGCCTCAAAGATACCCTTTCCCAATTGGCGCCGCGCCAGGCTCAAAAATGGCCATACGGCTGGAGATGGGTCCCCCGCCCAAGGAGGCAACAGGGAAAACTATGCCTTGTTCTAAAGCTCTTTGGGAACAGCTTGCGTAGCCCCACAGACGTGGGGGCTGCGGGCTTTCCTGCTGCCTTCAGCCTCAAAACCACCCTTTCCCACTTGGCGCCACGCCAGGCACAAAAATGGCCATACGGCTGGAGATGGGTCCCCCGCCCAAAGAGCCAGCAGGGAAAACTATGCCTTGTTCTAAAGCTCTTTGGGAACCGCATGCGTAGCCCCACAGACCTGGGGGCTGCAGGCTTTCCTGCTGCCTTCAGACTCAAAGCCACCCTTTCCCACTTGGCACCGCGCCAGGCACAAAAAAGGCCATATGGCTGGAGATGGCTCCCCCGCGCAAAGAGCCAGCAGGGAAAACTATGCCTTGTTCTAAAGCTCTTTGGGAACCGCTTGCGTAGCCCCACAGACCTGGGGGCTGCAGGCTTTCCTGCTGCCTTCAGCCTCGACAGCACACTTTCCCACTTGGCACTGCGCCAGGCACAAAAATGGCCTATGGCTGGACATGGGTCCCCCGCCCAAAGAGCCAGCAGGGAAAACTATGCCTTGTTCTAAAGCTCTTTGGGAACCGCTTGCGTAGCCCCACAGACCTGGGGGCTGTGGGCTTTCCTGCTGCCTTCAGCCTCAAAGCCACCCTTTCCCACTTGGCGCCGCGCCAGGCACAAAAATGGCCATACGGCTGGAGATGGGTCCCCCGCCCAAGGAGGCAGCAGGGAAAACTATGCCTTGTTCTAAAGCTCTTTGGGAACCGCTTGCGTAGCCCCACAGACCTGGGGGCTGTGGGCTTTCCTGCTGCCTTCAGCCTCAAAGCCACCCTTTCCCACTTGGCGCCGCGCCAGGCACAAAAATGGCCATACGGCTGGAGATGGGTCCCCCGCCCAAGGAGCCAGCAGGGAAAACTATGCCTTGTTCTAAAGCTCTTTGGGAAACGCTTGCGTAGCCCCACAGACCTGTGGGCTTCGGGCTTTCCTGCTGCCTTCAGCCTCGACACCACCCTTTCCCACTTGGCACCGCGCCAGGCTCAAAAATGGCCATATGGCTGGAGATGGGTCCCCTGCCCAAAGAGCCAGCAGGGAAAACTATGCCTTGTTGTAAAGCTCTTTGGGAACCGCATGCGTAGCCCCACAGACCTGGGGGCTGCAGGCTTTCCTGCTGCCTTCAGCCTCGACACCACCCTTTCCCACTTGGCACCGCGCCAGTCACAAAAATGGCCTATGGCTGGAGATGGGTCCCATGCCCAAAGAGCCAGCAAGGAAAACAATGCCTTGTTCTAAAGCTCTTTGGGAACCGCTTGCGTAGCCCCACAGACCTGGGGGCTGCAGGCTTTCCTGCTGCCTTCAGCCTCAAAACCACCGTTTCCCACTTGGCGCAGCGCCAGCCTCCAACACTTCCATATGACTGGAGACTGGTCCCACACCCAAAGAGCCAGCAGGGAAAATTATGCCTTGTTCTAAAGCTCTTTGGGAACCGCTTGCGTAGCCCCACA
Source organism: Rissa tridactyla (assembly GCF_028500815.1). Lineage (NCBI taxonomy): Eukaryota > Metazoa > Chordata > Aves > Charadriiformes > Laridae > Rissa > Rissa tridactyla. The sequence continues at coordinate 46,448 of NW_026529403.1, forward strand.
GACCTGGGGGCTGCGGGCTTTCCTGCTGCCTTCAGCCTCGACACCACCCTTTCCCACTTGGCGCCGCGCCAGGCACAAAAATGGCCATACGGCTGGAGATGGGTCCCCCGCCCAAAGAGCCAGCAGGGAAAACTATGCCTTGTTCTAAAGCTCTTTGGGAACCGCTTGAATTGTCCCACAGACCTGGGGGCTGCAGGCTTTGCTGCTGCCTTCAGCCTCGACACCACCCTTTCCCACTTGGCGCCGCGCCAGGCACAAAAATGGCCATATGTCTGGAGATTGGTCCCCTGCCCAAGGAGCCAGCAGGGAAAACTATGCCTTGTTCTAAAGCTCTTTGGGAACCGCTTGCGTAGCCCCACAGACCTGGGGGCTGCGGGCTTTGCTGCTGCCTTCAGCCTCGACACCACCCTTTCCCACTTGGCGCCGCGCCAGGCACAAAAATGGCCATACGGCTGGAGATGGGTCCCCCGCCCAAAGAGCCAGCAGGGAAAACTATGCCTTGTTCTAAAGCTCTTTGAGAACCGCTTGCGTAGCCCCACAGACCTGTGGGCTTCGGGCTTTCCTGCTGCCTTCAGCCTCGACACCACCCTTTCCCACTTGGCACCGCGCCAGGCTCAAAAATGGCCATACGGCTGGAGATGGGTCCCCTGCCCAAAGAGCCAGCAGGGAAAACTATGCCTTGTTGTAAAGCTCTTTGGGAACCGCATGCGTAGCCCCACAGACCTGGGGGCTGCAGGCTTTCCTGCTGCCTTCAGCCTCGACACCACCCTTTCCCACTTGGCACCGCGCCAGTCACAAAAATGGCCTATGGCTGGAGATGGGTCCCATGCCCAAAGAGCCAGCAAGGAAAACAATGCCTTGTTCTAAAGCTCTTTGGGAACCGCTTGCGTAGCCCCACAGACCTGGGGGCTGCAGGCTTTCCTGCTGCCTTCAGCCTCAAAACCACCGTTTCCCACTTGGCGCAGCGCCAGCCTCCAACACTTCCATATGACTGGAGACTGGTCCCACACCCAAAGAGCCAGCAGGGAAAATTATGCCTTGTTCTAAAGCTCTTTGGGAACCGCTTGCGTAGCCCCACAGACCTGGGGGCTGCGGGCTTTCCTGCTGCCTTCAGCCTCGACACCACCCTTTCCCACTTGGCGCCGCGCCAGGCACAAAAATGGCCATACGGCTGGAGATGGGTCCCCCGCCCAAAGAGCCAGCAGGGAAAACTATGCCTTGTTCTAAAGCTCTTTGGGAACCGCTTGAATTGTCCCACAGACCTGGGGGCTGCAGGCTTTGCTGCTGCCTTCAGCCTCGACACCACCCTTTCCCACTTGGCGCCGCGCCAGGCACAAAAATGGCCATATGTCTGGAGATTGGTCCCCTGCCCAAGGAGCCAGCAGGGAAAACTATGCCTTGTTCTAAAGCTCTTTGGGAACCGCTTGCGTAGCCCCACAGACCTGGGGGCTGCGGGCTTTGCTGCTGCCTTCAGCCTCGACACCACCCTTTCCCACTTGGCGCCGCGCCAGGCACAAAAATGGCCATACGGCTGGAGATGGGTCCCCCGCCCAAAGAGCCAGCAGGGAAAACTATGCCTTGTTCTAAAGCTCTTTGGGAACCGCTTGCGTAGCCCCACAGACCTGGGGGCTGCGGGCTTTGCTGCTGCCTTCAGCCTCGACACCACCCTTTCCCACTTGGCGCCGCGCTAGGCACAAAAATGTCCTATGGCTGGAGATGGGTCCCCCGCCCAAAGAGCCAGCAAGGAAAACTATGCCTTGTTCTAAAGCACTTTGGGAACCGCTTGCATAGCCCCACAGACCTGGGGGCTGCGGTCTTTGCTGCTGCCTTCAGACTCAAAGCCACCCTTTCCCACTTGGCGCCGCGCCAGGCACAAAAATAGCCATACGGCTGGAGATGGTTCCCCTGCCCAAGGAGCCAGCAGGGAAAATAATGCCTTGTTCTAAAGCTCTTTGGGAACCGCTTGCGTAGCCCCACAGACCTGGGGGCTGCAGGCTTTCCTGCTGCCTTCAGCCTCAAAGCCACCCTTACCACTTGGCGCCGCATCACCACAAAAATGGCCTATGGCTGGACATGGGTCCCCCGCCCAAAGAGCCAGCAGGGAAAACTATGCCTTGTTCTAAAGCTCTTTGGGAACCGCTTGCGTAGCCCCACAGACCTGGGGGCTGCAGGCTTTCCTGCTGCCTTCAGCCTCGACACCACCCTTTCCCACTTGGCGCCGCGCCAGGCACAAAAATGGCCATACGGCTGGAGATGGGTCCCCTGCCCAAGGAGCCAGCTGGGAAAACTATGCCTTGTTCTAAAGCTCTTTGGGAACCGCTTGCGTAGCCCCACAGACCTGGGGGCTGCGGGCTTTGCTGCTGCCTTCAGCCTCGACACCACCCTTTCCACTTGGCGCCGCGCCAGGCACAAAAATGGCCATACGGCTGGAGATGGGTCCCACGCCCAAAAGCCAGCAGGGAAAACTATGCCTTGTTCTAAAGCTCTTTGGGAACCGCTTGCGTAGCCCCACAGACCTGGGGGCTGCAGGCTTTGCTGCTGCCTTCAGCCTCAAAGCCACCCTTTCCCACTTGGCGCCGCGCCAGGCACAAAAATGGCCTATGGCTGGACATGGGTCCCCCGCCCAAAGAGCCAGCAGGGAAAACTATGCCTTGTTCTAAAGCTCTTTGAGAACCGCTTGCGTAGCCCCACAGACCTGTGGGCTTCGGGCTTTCCTGCTGCCTTCAGCCTCGACACCACCCTTTCCCACTTGGCACCGCGCCAGGCTCAAAAATGGCCATACGGCTGGAGATGGGTCCCCTGTCCAAAGAGCCAGCAGGGAAAACTATGCCTTGTTGTAAAGCTCTTTGGGAACCGCATGCGTAGCCCCACAGACCTGGGGGCTGCAGGCTTTCCTGCTGCCTTCAGCCTCGACACCACCCTTTCCCACTTGGCACCGCGCCAGTCACAAAAATGGCCTATGGCTGGAGATGGGTCCCATGCCCAAAGAGCCAGCAAGGAAAACAATGCCTTGTTCTAAAGCTCTTTGGGAACCGCTTGCGTAGCCCCACAGACCTGGGGGCTGCAGGCTTTCCTGCTGCCTTCAGCCTCAAAACCACCGTTTCCCACTTGGCGCAGCGCCAGCCTCCAACACTTCCATATGACTGGAGACTGGTCTCACACCCAAAGAGCCAGCAGGGAAAATTATGCCTTGTTCTAAAGCTCTTTGGGAACCGCTTGCGTAGCCCCACAGACCTGGGGGCTGCGGGCTTTCCTGCTGCCTTCAGCCTCGACACCACCCTTTCCCACTTGGCGCCGCGCCAGGCACAAAAATGGCCATACGGCTGGAGATGGGTCCCCCGCCCAAAGAGCCAGCAGGGAAAACTATGCCTTGTTCTAAAGCTCTTTGGGAACCGCTTGCGTAGCCCCACAGACCTGGGGGCTGCGGGCTTTGCTGCTGCCTTCAGCCTCGACACCACCCTTTCCCACTTGGCGCCGCGCCAGGCACAAAAATGGCCATATGTCTGGAGATTGGTCCCCTGCCCAAGGAGCCAGCAGGGAAAACTATGCCTTGTTCTAAAGCTCTTTGGGAACCGCTTGCGTAGCCCCACAGACCTGGGGGCTGCGGGCTTTGCTGCTGCCTTCAGCCTCGACACCACCCTTTCCCACTTGGCGCCGCGCCAGGCACAAAAATGGCCATACGGCTGGAGATGGGTCCCCCGCCCAAAGAGCCAGCAGGGAAAACTATGCCTTGTTGTAAAGCTCTTTGGGAACCGCATGCGTAGCCCCACAGACCTGGGGGCTGCAGGCTTTCCTGCTGCCTTCAGCCTCGACACCACCCTTTCCCACTTGGCACCGCGCCAGTCACAAAAATGGCCTATGGCTGGAGATGGGTCCCATGCCCAAAGAGCCAGCAAGGAAAACAATGCCTTGTTCTAAAGCTCTTTGGGAACCGCTTGCGTAGCCCCACAGACCTGGGGGCTGCAGGCTTTCCTGCTGCCTTCAGCCTCAAAACCACCGTTTCCCACTTGGCGCAGCGCCAGCCTCCAACACTTCCATATGACTGGAGACTGGTCCCACACCCAAAGAGCCAGCAGGGAAAATTATGCCTTGTTCTAAAGCTCTTTGGGAACCGCTTGCGTAGCCCCACAGACCTGGGGGCTGCGGGCTTTCCTGCTGCCTTCAGCCTCGACACCACCCTTTCCCACTTGGCGCCGCGCCAGGCACAAAAATGGCCATACGGCTGGAGATGGGTCCCCCGCCCAAAGAGCCAGCAGGGAAAACTATGCCTTGTTCTAAAGCTCTTTGGGAACCGCTTGAATTGTCCCACAGACCTGGGGGCTGCAGGCTTTGCTGCTGCCTTCAGCCTCGACACCACCCTTTCCCACTTGGCGCCGCGCCAGGCACAAAAATGGCCATATGTCTGGAGATTGGTCCCCTGCCCAAGGAGCCAGCAGGGAAAACTATGCCTTGTTCTAAAGCTCTTTGGGAACCGCTTGCGTAGCCCCACAGACCTGGGGGCTGCGGGCTTTGCTGCTGCCTTCAGCCTCGACACCACCCTTTCCCACTTGGCGCCGCGCCAGGCACAAAAATGGCCATACGGCTGGAGATGGGTCCCCCGCCCAAAGAGCCAGCAGGGAAAACTATGCCTTGTTCTAAAGCTCTTTGGGAACCGCTTGCGTAGCCCCACAGACCTGGGGGCTGCGGGCTTTGCTGCTGCCTTCAGCCTCGACACCACCCTTTCCCACTTGGCGCCGCGCTAGGCACAAAAATGTCCTATGCCTGGAGATGGGTCCCCCGCCCAAAGAGCCAGCAAGGAAAACTATGCCTTGTTCTAAAGCACTTTGGGAACCGCTTGCATAGCCCCACAGACCTGGGGGCTGCGGGCTTTGCTGCTGCCTTCAGACTCAAAGCCACCCTTTCCCACTTGGCGCCGCGCCAGGCACAAAAATAGCCATACGGCTGGAGATGGTTCCCCTGCCCAAGGAGCCAGCAGGGAAAATAATGCCTTGTTCTAAAGCTCTTTGGGAACCGCTTGCGTAGCCCCACAGACCTGGGGGCTGCAGGCTTTCCTGCTGCCTTCAGCCTCGACACCACCCTTTCCCACTTGGCGCCGCGCCAGGCACAAAAATGGCCATACGGCTGGAGATGGGTCCCCTGCCCAAGGAGCCAGCAGGGAAAACTATGCCTTGTTCTAAAGCTCTTTGGGAACCGCTTGCGTAGCCCCACAGACCTGGGGGCTGCGGGCTTTGCTGCTGCCTTCAGCCTCGACACCACCCTTTCCCACTTGGCGCCGCGCCAGGCACAAAAATGGCCATACGGCTGGAGATGGGTCCCACGCCCAAAAGCCAGCAGGGAAAACTATGCCTTGTTCTAAAGCACTTTGGGAACCGCTTGCGTAGCCCCACAGACCTGGGGGCTGCAGGCTTTGCTGCTGCCTTCAGCCTCAAAGCCACCCTTTCCCACTACGCACCGCGCCAGGCATAAAAATAGCCATACGACTGGAGGTGGGTCCCCCGCCCAAAGAGCCAGCAGGGAAAACTATGCCTTGTTCTAAAGCTCTTTGGGAACCGCTTGCTTGGCCCCACATACCTGGGGGCTGCGGGCTTTCCTGCTGCCTTCAGCCTCGACACCACCCTTTCCCACTTGGCGCCGCATCAGGCACAAAAATGGCCATACGGCTGGAGATGGGTCCCCCGCCCAAAGAGCCAGGACGGAAAAATATGCCTTGTTCTAAGGCTCTTTGGGAACCGCTTGCGTAGCCCCACAGACCTGGGGGTTGCAGGCTTTCCTGCTGCCTTCAGCCTCAAAGACACCCTTTCCCACTTGGCGCCGCGCCAGGCACAAAAATGTTCATACGGCTGGAGATGGGTCCCCCGCCCAAAGAGCCAGCAGGGAAAACTATGCCTTGTTCTAAAGCTCTTTGGGAACCGCATGCGTAGCCCCACAGACCTGGGGGCTGCAGGCTTTCCTGCTGCCTTCAGACTCAAAGCCACCCTTTCCCACTTGGCACCGCGCCAGGCACAAAAAAGGCCTATGGCTGGAGATGGGTCCCATGCCCTAAGAGCCAGCTGGGAAAACAATGCCTTGTTCTAAAGCTCTTTGGGAACCGCTTGCGTAGCCCCACAGACCTGGGGGCTGCGGGCTTTCCTGCTGCCTTCAGCATCAAAACCACCCTTTCCCACTTGGCGCCGCATCAGGCACAAAAATGGCCATACGGCTGGAGATGGGTCCCCCGCCCTAAGAGCCAGCAGGGAAAACTATGCCTTGTTCTAAAGCTCTTTGGGAACCGCTTGCGTAGCCCCACATACCTGTGGGCTGTGGGCTTTCCTGCTGCCTTCAGCCTCGACACCACCCTTTCCCACTTGGCGCCGCGCCAGGCACAAAAATGGCCATACGGCTGGAGATGGGTCCCACGCCCAAAAGCCAGCAGGGAAAACTATGCCTTGTTCTAAAGCTCTTTGGGAACCGCTTGCGTAGCCCCACAGACGTGGGGGCTGCAGGCTTTGCTGCTGCCTTCAGCCTCAAAACCACCCTTTCCCACTACGCACCGCGCCAGGCATAAAAATAGCCATACGACTGGAGATGGGTCCCCCGCCCAAAGAGCCAGCAGGGAAAACTATGCCTTGTTCTAAAGCTCTTTGGGAACCGCTTGCTTGGCCCCACATACCTGGGGGCTGTGGGCTTTCCTGCTGCCTTCAGCCTCAAAGCCACCCTTTCCCACTTGGCGCCGCATCAGGCACAAAAATGGCCTATGGCTGGAGATGGGTCCCACGCCCATAAGCCAGCAGGGAAAACTATGCCTTGTTCTAAAGCTCTTTGGGAACCGCTTGCGTAGCCCCACAGACCTGGGGGCTGCAGGCTTTCCTGCTACCTTCAGCCTCAAAGCCACCCTTTCCCACTACGCACCGCGCCAGGCACAAAAATAGCCATACGACTGGAGATGGGTCCCCCGCCCAAAGAGCCAGCGGGGAAAACTATGCCTTGTTCTAAAGCTCTTTGGGAACCGCATGCGTAGCCCCACAGACCTGGGGGTGCAGGCTTTCCTGCTGCCTTCAGCCTCGACACCACCCTTTCCCACTTGGCGCCGCGCCAGGCTCAAAAATGGCCATACGGCTGGAGATGGGTCCCCCGCCCAAAGAGCCAGCAGGGAAAACTATGCCTTGTTCTAAAGCTCTTTGGGAACCGCTTGCGTAGCCCCACAGACCTGGGGGCTGCGGGCTTTCCTGCTGCCTTCAGCCTCGACACCACCCTTTCCCACTTGGCACCGCGCCAGGCTCAAAAATGGCCATATGGCTGGAGATGGGTCCCCTGCCCAAAGAGCCAGCAGGGAAAACTATGCCTTGTTCTAAAGCTCTTTGGGAACCGCTTGCGTAGCCCCACAGACCTGGGGGCTGCGGGCTTTGCTGCTGCCTTCAGCCTCAAAGCCACCCTTTCCCACTTGGCACCGCGCCAGGCTCAAAAATGGCCATATCGCTGGAGATGGGTCCCCTGCCCAAAGAGCCAGCAGGGAAAACTATGCCTTGTTCTAAAGCTCTTTGGGAACCGCTTGCGTAGCCCCACAGACCTGGGGGCTGCGGGCTTTGCTGCTGCCTTCAGCCTCGACACCACCCTTTCCCACTTGGCGCCGCATCAGGCACAAAAATGGCCTATGGCTGGAGATGGGTCCCATGCCCAAAGAGCCAGCAGGGAAAACTATGCCTTGTTCTAAAGCTCTTTGAGAACCGCTTGCGTAGCCCCACAGACCTGGGGGCTGCAGGCTTTCCTGCTGCCTTCAGCCTCAAAGCCACCCTTTCCCACTTGGCGCCGCGCCAGGCTCAAAAATGGCCATACGGCTGGAGATGGGTCCCCCGCCCTAAGAGCCAGCAGGGAAAACTATGCCTTGTTCTAAAGCTCTTTGGGAACCGCTTGCGTAGCCCCACAGACCTGGGGGCTGCGGGCTTTCCTGCTGCCTTCAGCCTCAAAGCCACCCTTTCCCACTTGGCGCCGCATCAGGCACAAAAATGGCCTATGGCTGGAGATGGGTCCCACGCCCAAAAGCCAGCAGGGAAAACTATGCCTTGTTCTAAAGCTCTTTGGGAACCGCTTGCGTAGCCCCACAGACGTGGGGGCTGCGGGCTTTCCTGCTGCCTTCAACCTCAAAACCACCCTTTCCCACTACGCACCGCGCCAGGCACAAAAATAGCCATGCGACTGGGAATGGGTCCCCCGCCCAAAGAGCCAGCAGGGAAAACTATGCCTTGTTCTAAAGCTCTTTGGGAACCGCATGCGTAGCCCCACAGACCTGGGGGTGCAGGCTTTCCTGCTGCCTTCAGCCTCGACAGCACCCTTTCCCACTTGGCGCCGCGCCAGGCTCAAAAATGGCCATACGGCTGGAGATGGGTCCCCCGCCCAAAGAGCCAGCAGGGAAAACTATGCCTTGTTCTAAAGCTCTTTGGGAACCGCTTGTGTAGCCCCACAGACCTGGGGGCTGCGGGCTTTCCTGCTGCCTTCAGCCTCGACACCACCCTTTCCCACTTGGCACCGCGCCAGGCTCAAAAATGGCCATACGGCTGGAGATGGGTCCCCTGCCCAAAGAGCCAGCAGGGAAAACTATGCCTTGTTCTAAAGCTCTTTGGGAACCGCTTGCGTAGCCCCACAGACCTGGGGGCTGCGGGCTTTCCTGCTGCCTTCAGCCTCGACACCACCCTTTCCCACTTGGCGCCGCATCAGGCACAAAAATGGCCTATGGCTGGAGATGGGTCCCATGCCCAAAGAGCCAGCAGGGAAAACTATGCCTTGTTCTAAAGCTCTTTGGGAACCGCTTGCGTAGCCCCACAGACCTGGGGGCTGCAGGCTTTCCTGCTGCCTTCAGCCTCGACAGCACCCTTTCCCACTTGGCGCCGCGCCAGGCTCAAAAATGGCCATACGGCTGGAGATGGGTCCCCCGCCCAAAGAGCCAGCAGGGAAAACTATGCCTTGTTCTAAAGCTCTTTGGGAACCGCTTGCGTAGCCCCACAGACCTGGGGGCTGCAGGCTTTCCTGCTGCCTTCAGCCTCAAAGCCACCCTTTCCCACTTGGCGCCGCGCCAGGCACAAAAATGGCCATACGGCTGGAGATGGGTCCCCCGCCCAAAGAGCCAGCAGGGAAAACTATGCCTTGTTCTAAAGCTCTTTGGGAACCGCATGCGTAGCCCCACAGACCTGGGGGCTGCAGGCTTTCCTGCTGCCTTCAGCCTCGACAGCACCCTTTCCCCCTTGGCGCCACATCAGGCACAAAAATGGCCTATGGCTGGAGATGGGTCCCCCGCACAAAGAGCCAGCAGGGAAAACTATGCCTTGTTCTAAAGCTCTTTGGGAACTGCTTGCGTAGCCCCACAGACGTGGGGGCTGTGGGCTTTCCTGCTGCCTTCAGACTCGACACCACCCTTTCCCACTTGGCGCCGCGCCAGGCTCAAAAATGGCCATACGGCTGGAGATGGGTCCCCCGCCCAAAGAGCCAGCAGGGAAAACTATGCCTTGTTCTAAAGCTCCTTGGGAACCACTTGCGTAGCCCCACAGACCTGGGGGCTGCAGGCTTTGCTGCTGCCTTCAGCCTCAAAGCCACCCTTTCCCACTTGGCGCCACGCCAGGCTCAAAAATGGCCATACGGCTGGAGATGGGTCCCCCGCCCAAAGAGCCAGCAGGGAAAACTATGCCTTGTTCTAAAGCTCTTTGGGAACCGCTTGCGTAGCCCCACAGACCTGGGGGCTGCAGGCTTTCCTGCTGCCTTCAGCCTCGACACCACCCTTTCCCACTTGACACCGCGCCAGGCACAAAAATGGCCTATGGATGGAGATGGGTCCCCCGCCCAAAGAGCCAGCAAGGAAAACAATGCCTTGTTCTAAAGCTCTTTGGGAACCGCTTGCGTAGCCCCACAGACCTGGGGGCTGCAGGTTTCCTGCTGCCTTCAGCCTCAAAACCACCGTTTCCCACTTGGCGCAGCGCCAGCCTCCAACACTTCCATATGACTGGAGACTGGTCCCACGCCCAAAGAGCCAGCAGGGAAAATTATGCCTTGTTCTAAAGCTCTTTGGGAACCGCTTGCGTAGCCCCACAGACGTGGGGGCTGCGGGCTTTGCTGCTGCCTTCAGACTCAAAGACACCCTTTCCCACTTGGCGCCGCGCCAGGCACAAAAATAGCCATACGGCTGGAGATGGGTCCCCTGCCCAAGGAGCCAGCAGGGAAAACTATGCCTTGTTCTAAAGCTCTTTGGGAAACGCTTGCGTAGCCCCACAGACCTGGGGGCTGCAGGCTTTCCTGCTGCCTTCAGCCTCAAAGCCACCCTTACCACTTGGCGCCGCATCAGGCACAAAAATGGCCTATGGCTGGAGATGGGTCCCATGCCCAAAGAGCCAGCAAGGAAAATTATGCCTTGTTCTAAAGCTCGTTGGGAACCGCTTGCGTAGCCCCACAGACCTGGGGGCTGTGGGCTTTCCTGCTGCCTTCAGCCTCAAAGCCACCCTTTCCCACTTGGCGCCGCGCCAGGCACAAAAATGTTCATACGGCTGGAGATGGGTGCCCTGCCCAAAGAGCCAGCAGGGAAAACTATGCCTTGTTCTAAAGCTCTTTGGGAACCGCTTGCGTAGCCCCACAGACCTGGGGGCTGCAGGCTTTCCTGCTGCCTTCAGCATCAAAACCACCCTTTCCCACTTGGCGCTGCGCCAGGCACAAAAATGGCCATATGTCTGGAGATTGGTCCCCTGCCCAAGGAGCCAGCAGGGAAAACTATGCCTTGTTCTAAAGCTCTTTGGGAACCGCTTGCGTAGCCCCACAGACCTGGGGGCTGCGGGCTTTGCTGCTGCCTTCAGCCTCGACACCACCCTTTCCCACTTGGCGCCGCGCCAGGCACAAAAATGGCCATACAGCTGGAGATGGGTCCCCCGCCCAAAGAGCCAGCAGGGAAAACTATGCCTTGTTCTAAAGCTCTTTGGGAACCGCTTGCATAGCCCCACAGACCTGGGGGCTGCGGGCTTTGCTGCTGCCTTCAGCCTCGACACCACCCTTTCCCACTTGGCGCCGCGCTAGGGACAAAAATGTCCTATGGCTGGAGATGGGTCCCCCGCCCAAAGAGCCAGCAAGGAAAACTATGCCTTGTTCTAAATCACTTTGGGAACCGCTTGCATAGCCCCAAAGACCTGGGGGCTGCGGGCTTTGCTGCTGCCTTCAGACTCAAAGCCACCCTTTCCCATTTGGCGCCGCGCCAGGCACAAAAATAGCCATATGGCTGGAGATGGTTCCCCTGCCCAAGGAGCCAGGCGGGAAAATAATGCCTTGTTCTAAAGCTCTTTGGGAACCGCTTGCGTAGCCCCACAGACCTGGGGGCTGCAGGCTTTCCTGCTGCCTTCAGCCTCAAAAGCACCCTTACCACTTGGCGCCGCATCAGGCATAAAAATGGCCTATGGCTGGAGATGGGTCCCACGCCCAAAGAGCCAGCAGGGAAAACTATGCCTTGTTCTAAAGCTCTTTGGGAACCGCTTGCGTAGCCCCACAGACCTGGGGGCTGCAGGCTTTCCTGCTGCCTTCAGCCTCAAAGCCACCCTTTCCCACTTGGCGCCGCGCCAGGCACAAAAATGGCCATACGGCTGGAGATGGGTCCCACGCCCAAAAGCCAGCAGGGAAAACTATGCCTTGTTCTAAAGCTCTTTGGGAACCGCTTGCGTAGCCCCACAGACCTGGGGGCTGCAGGCTTTCCTGCTGCATTCAGCCTCAAAACCACCCTTTCCCACTATGCACCGCGCCAGGCATAAAAATAGCCATACGACTGGAGATGGGTCCCCCGCCCAAAGAGCCAGCAGGGAAAACTATGCCTTGTTCTAAAGCTCTTTGGGAACCGCTTGCGTAGCCCCACAGACGTGGGGGCTGCGGGCTTTCCTGCTGCCTTCAGCCTCAAAGCCACCCTTTCCCACTTGGCGCCGCATCAGGCACAAAAATGGCCATACGGCTGGAGATGGGTCCCACGCCCAAAAGCCAGCAGGGAAAACTATGCCTTGTTCTAAAGCTCTTTGGGAACCGCTTGCGTAGCCCCACAGACCTGGGGGCTGCAGGCTTTGCTGCTGCCTTCAGCCTCAAAACCACCCTTTCCCACTTGGCGCCGTGCCAGACACATAAATGAACTGTGGTTGGAGATAGGTCCTATGCCCTAAGAGCGAGCAGGGAAAACTATGCCTTGTTCTAAAGCTCTTTGGGAACCACTTGCTTGGCCCCACAGACCTGGGGGCTGCAGGCTTTGCTGCTGCCTTCAGCCTCGACACCACCCTTTCCCACTTGGCGCCGCGCCAGGCACAAAAATGGCCATACGGCTGGAGATGGGTCCCCCGCCCAAAGAGCCAGCAGGGAAAACTATGCCTTGTTCTAAAGCTGTTTGGGAACGGCTTGCGTAGCACCACAGACCTGGGTGCTGCGGGCTTTGCTGCTGCCTTCAGCCTCGACACCACCCTTTCCCACTTGGCGCCGCGCTAGGCACAAAAATGTCCTATGGCTGGAGATGGGTCCCCCGCCCAAAGAGCCAGCAAGGAAAACTATGCCTTGTTCTAAAGCTCTTTGGGAACCACTTGCATAGCCCCAAAGACCTGGGGGCTGCAGGCTTTCCTGCTGCCTTCAGCCTCCAAGCCACCCTTACCACTTGGCGCCGCATCAGGCACAAAAATGGCCTATGGCTGGAGATGGGTCCCATGCACAAAGAGCCAGCAAGGAAAACTATGCCTTGTTCTAAAGCTCTTTGGGAACCGCTTGCGTAGCCCCACAGACCTGGGGGCTGCGGGCTTTCCTGCTGCCTTCAGCCTCAACACCACCCTTTCCCACTTGGCGCCGCGCCAGGCACAAAAATGTTCATACGGCTGGAGATGGGTGCCCCGCCCAAAGAGCCAGCAGGGAAAACTATGCCTTGTTCTAAAGCTCTTTGGGAACCGCTTGCGTAGCCCCACAGACCTGGGGGCTGCAGGCTTTCCTGCTGCCTTCAGCATCAAAACCACCCTTTCCCACTTGGCGCTGCGCCAGGCACAAAAATGGCCCTATGTCTGGAGATTGGTCCCCTGCCCAAGGAGCCAGCAGGGAAAACTATGCCTTGTTCTAAAGCTCTTTGGGAACCGCTTGCGTAGCCCCACAGACCTGGGGGCTGCGGGCTTTGCTGCTGCCTTCAGCCTCGACACCACCCTTTCCCACTTGGCGCCGCGCCAGGCACAAAAATGGCCATACGGCTGGAGATGGGTCCCCCGCCCAAAGAGCCAGCAGGGAAAACTATGCCTTGTTCTAAAGCTCTTTGGGAACCGCTTGCATAGCCCCACAGACCTGGGGGCTGCGGGCTTTGCTGCTGCCTTCAGCCTCGACACCACCCTTTCCCACTTGGCGACGCGCTAGGGACAAAAATGTCCTTTGGCTGGAGATGGGTCCCCCGCCCAAAGAGCCAGCAAGGAAAACTATGCCTTGTTCTAAAGCACTTTGGGAACCGCTTGCATAGCCCCACAGACCTGGGGGCTGCGGGCTTTGCTGCTGCCTTCAGACTCAAAGCCACCCTTTCCCACTTGGCGCCGCATCAGGCACAAAAATGGCCATACGGCTGGAGATGGGTCCCACGCCCAAAAGCCAGCAGGGAAAACTATGCCTTGTTCTAAAGCTCTTTGGGAACCGCTTGCGTAGCCCCACAGACGTGGGGGCTGCAGGCTTTGCTGCTGCCTTCAGCCTCAAAGCCACCCTTTCCCACTATGCACCGCGCCAGGCATAAAAATAGCCATACGACTGGAGATGGGTCCCCCACCCTAAGAGCCAGCAGGGAAAACTATGCCTTGTTCTAAAGCTCTTTGGGAACCGCTTGCGTAGCCCCACAGACCTGGGGGCTGCGGGCTTTGCTGCTGCCTTCAGCCTCGACACCACCCTTTCCCACTTGGCGCCGCGCCAGGCACAAAAATGGCCATATGGCTGGAGATGAGTCCCCTGCCCAAGGAGCCAGCAGGGAAAACTATGCCTTGTTCTAAAGCTCTTTGGGAACCACTTGCTTGGCCCCACAGACCTGGGGGCTGCGGGCTTTGCTGCTGCCTTCAGCCTCGACACCACCCTTTCCCACTTTGCGCCGCGCTAGGGACAAAAATGTCCTATGCCTGGAGATGGGTCCCCCGCCCAAAGAGCCAGCAAGGAAAACTATGCCTTGTTCTAAAGCACTTTGGGAACCGCTTGCATAGCCCCACAGACCTGGGGGCTGCGGGCTTTGCTGCTGCCTTCAGACTCAAAGCCACCCTTTCCCACTTGGCGCCGCGCCAGGCACAAAAATAGCCATACGGCTGGAGATGGTTCCCCTGCCCAAGGAGCCAGCAGGGAAAATAATGCCTTGTTCTAAAGCTCTTTGGGAACCGCTTGCGTAGCCGCACAGACCTGGGGGCTGCAGGCTTTCCTGCTGCCTTCAGCCTCAAAACCACCCTTACCACTTGGCGCCGCATCAGGCACAAAAATGGCCTATGGCTGGAGATGGGTCCCATGCCCTAAGAGCCAGCAGGGAAAACTATGCCTTGTTCTAAAGCTCTTTGGGAACCGCTTGCGTAGCCCCACAGACCTGGGGGCTGCAGGCTTTCCTGCTGCCTTCAGCCTCGACACCACCCTTTCCCACTTGGCGCCGCGCCAGGCACAAAAATGGCCATACGGCTGGAGATGGGTCCCCTGCCCAAGGAGCCAGCTGGGAAAACTATGCCTTGTTCTAAAGCTCTTTGGGAACCGCTTGCGTAGCCCCACAGACCTGGGGGCTGCGGGCTTTCCTGCTGCCTTCAGCCTCGTCACCACCCTTTCCCACTTGGCGCCGACTCAGGCACAAAAATGGCCATACGGCTGGAGATGGGTCCCACGCCCAAAAGCCAGCAGGGAAAACTATGCCTTGTTCTAAAGCTCTTTGGGAACCGCTTGCGTAGCCCCACAGACCTGGGGGCTGCAGGCTTTGCTGCTGCCTTCAGCCTCAAAGCCACCCTTTCCCACTATGCACCACGCCAGGCATAAAAATAGCCATACGACTGGAGATGGGTCCCCCGCCCAAAGAGCCAGCAGGGAAAACTATGCCTTTTTCTAAAGCTCTTTGGGAACCGCTTGCGTAGCCCCACAGACGTGGGGGCTGCGGGCTTTCCTGCTGCCTTCAGCCTCAAAGCCACCCTTTCCCACTTGGCGCCGCATCAGGCACAAAAATGGCCATACGGCTGGAGATGGGTCCCACGCCCAAAAGCCAGCAGGGAAAATTATGCCTTGTTCTAAAGCTCTTTGGGAACCGCTTGCGTAGCCCCACAGACCTGGGGGCTGCGGGCTTTGCTGCTGCCTTCAGCCTCAAAACCACCCTTTCCCACTACGCACCGTGCCAGGCATAAAAATAGCCATACGACTGGAGATGGGTCCCCCGCCCAAAGAGCCAGCAGGGAAAACTATGCCTTGTTCTAAAGCTCTTTGGGAACCGCTTGCTTGGCCCCACATACCTGGGGGCTGCAGGCTTTCCTGCTGCCTTCAGCCTCAAAGACACCCTTTCCCAATTGGCGCCGCGCCAGGCTCAAAAATGGCCATACGGCTGGAGATGGGTCCCCCGCCCAAGGAGGCAACAGGGAAAACTATGCCTTGTTCTAAAGCTCTTTGGGAACAGCTTGCGTAGCCCCACAGACGTGGGGGCTGCGGGCTTTCCTGCTGCCTTCAGCCTCAAAACCACCCTTTCCCACTTGGCGCCACGCCAGGCACAAAAATGGCCATACGGCTGGAGATGGGTCCCCCGCCCAAAGAGCCAGCAGGGAAAACTATGCCTTGTTCTAAAGCTCTTTGGAACCGCATGCGTAGCCCCACAGACCTGGGGGCTGCAGGCTTTGCTGCTGCCTTCAGCCTCAAAGCCACCCTTTCCCACTATGCACCGCGCCAGGCATAAAAATAGCCATAGGACTGGAGATGGGTCCCCCGCCCAAAGAGCCAGCAGGGAAAACTATGCCTTGTTGTAAAGCTCTTTGGGAACCGCATGCGTAGCCCCACAGACCTGGGGGCTGCAGGCTTTCCTGCTGCCTTCAGACTCAAAGCCACCCTTTCCCACTTGGCACCGCGCCAGGCACAAAAAAGGCCTATGGCTGGAGATGGGTCCCATGCCCTAAGAGCCAGCTGGGAAAACTATGCCTTGTTCTAAAGCTCTTTGGGAACCACTTCCGTAGCCCCACAGAGCTGGGGGCTGCAGGCTTTGCTGCTTCCTTCAGCCTCAAAGCCACCCTTTCCCACTTGGCGCCGCGCCAGGCTCAAAAATGGCCATACGGCTGGAGATGGGTCCCCTGCCCAAGGAGCCAGCAGGGAAAACTATGCCTTGTTCTAAAGCTCTTTGGGAACCGCTTGCGTAGCCCCACAGACCTGGGGGCTGCAGGCTTTCCTGCTGCCTTCAGCCTCGACACCACCCTTTCCCACTTGGCGCCGCGCCAGGCACAAAAATGGCCATACGGCTGGAGATGGGTCCCATGCCCAAAGAGCCAGCAGGGAAAACTATGCCTTGTTCTAAAGCTCTTTGGGAACCGCTTGCGTAGCCACACAGACCTGGGGGCTGCAGGCTTTCCTGCTGCCTTCAGCCTCAAAGCCACCCTTTCCCACTTGGCGCCGCATCAGGCTCAAAAATGGCCATACGGCTGGAGATGGGTCCCCCACCCTAAGAGCCAGCAGGGAAAACTATGCCTTGTTCTAAAGCTCTTTGGGAACCGCTTGCGTAGCCCCACAGACCTGGGGGCTGCGGGCTTTCCTGCTGCCTTCAGCCTCAAAGCCACCCTTTCCCACTTGGCACTGCGCCAGGCACAAAAATGGCCTATGGCTGGACATGGGTCCCCCGCCCAAAGAGCCAGCAGGGAAAACTATGCCTTGTTCTAAAGCTCTTTGGGAACCGCTTGCGTAGCCCCACAGACCTGGGGGCTGCGGGCTTTCCTGCTGCCTTCAGCCTCGACACCACCCTTTCCGACTTGGCGCCGCGCCAGGCACAAAAATGGCCATACGGCTGGAGATGGGTCCCCCGCCCAAGGAGGCAGCAGGGAAAACTATGCCTTGTTCTAAAGGTCTTTGGGAACCGCTTGCGTAGCCCCACAGACCTGGGGGCTGCAGGCTTTCCTGCTGCCTTCAGCCTCGACAACACCCTTTCCCACTTGGCGCCGTGCCAGGCTCAAAAATGGCCATACGGCTGGAGATGGGTCCCCCGCCCTAAGAGCCAGCAGGGAAAACTATGCCTTGTTCTAAAGCTCTTTGGGAACCGCATGCGTAGCCCCACAGACCTGGGGGCTGCGGGCTTTGCTGCTGCCTTCAGCCTCGACACCATCCTTTCCCACTTGGCGCCGCGCCAGGCACAAAAATGGCCATACGGCTGGAGATGGGTCCCATGCCCTAAGAGCCAGCAGGGAAAACTATGCCTTGTTCTAAAGCTCTTTGGGAACCGCTTGCATAGCCCCACAGACCTGGGGGCTGCAGGCTTTCCTGCTGCCTTCAGCCTCAAAGCCACCCTTTCCCACTTGGCGCCGCGCCGGGCTCAAAAATGGCCATACGGCTGGAGATGGGTCCCCCGCCCAAGGAGCCAGCAGGGAAAACTATGCCTTGTTCTAAAGCTCTTTGGGAACCGCTTGTGTAGCCCCACAGACGTGGGGGCTGCGGGCTTTCCTGCTGCCTTCAGCCTCGACACCACCCTTTCCCACTTGGCGCCGCGCCAGGCACAGAAATGGCCTATGGCTGGAGATGGGTCCCCCGCCCAAAGAGCCAGCAGGGAAAACTATGCCTTGTTCTAAAGCTCTTTGGGAACCGCATGCGTAGCCCCACAGACCTGGGGGCTGCAGGCTTTCCTGCTGCCTTCGGACTCAAAGCCACCCTTTCCCACTTGGCACCGCGCCAGGTACAAAAATGGCCTATGGCTGGAGATGGTTCCCATGCCCTAAGAGCCAGCTGGGAAAACTATGCCTTGTTCTAAAGCTCTTTGGGAACCACTTCCGTAGCCCCACAGAGCTGGGGGCTGCAGGCTTTGCTGCTTCCTTCAGCCTCAAAGCCACCCTTTCCCACTTGGCGCCGCGCCAGGCTCAAAAATGGCCATACGGCTGGAGATCGGTCCCCTGCCCAAAGAGCCAGCAGGGAAAATTATGCCTTGTTCTAAAGCTCTTTGGGAACCGCTTGCGTAGCCCCACAGACCTGGGGGCTGCGGGCTTTCCTGCTGCCTTCAGCCTCAAAGCCACCCTTTCCCACTTGGCGCCGCGCCAGGCACAAAAATGGCCATATGGCTGGAGATGGATCCCCCGCGCAAAGAGCCAGCAGGGAAAACTATGCCTTGTTCTAAAGCTCTTTGGGAACCGCTTGCGTAGCCCCACAGACCTGGGGGCTGCGGGCTTTCCTGCTGCCTTCAGCCTCAAAGCCACCCTTTCCCACTTGGCGCCACGCCAGGCACAAAAATGGCCATATGGCTGGAGATGGGTCCCCCGCCAAAGGAGCCAGCAGGGAAAACTATGCATTGTTTAAAAGCTCTTTGGGAACCGCTTGCGTAGCCCCACAGACCTGGGGGCTGCAGGCTTTGCTGCTGCCTTCAGCCTCGACAGCACCCTTTCCCACTTGGCACTGCGCCAGGCACAAAAATGGCCTATGGCTGGACATGGGTCCCGCGCCCAAAGAGCCAGCAGGGAAAACTATGCCTTGTTCTAAAGCTCTTTGGGAACCGCTTGCGTAGCCCCACAGACCTGGGGGCTGTGGGCTTTCCTGCTGCCTTCAGCCTCGACACCACCCTTTCCGACTTGGCGCCGCGCCAGGCACAAAAATGGCCATACGGCTGGAGATGGGTCCCCCGCCCAAGGAGGCAGCAGGGAAAACTATGCCTTGTTCTAAAGGTCTTTGGGAACCGCTTGCGTAGCCCCACAGACCTGGGGGCTGCAGGCTTTCCTGCTGCCTTCAGCCTCGACAACACCCTTTCCCACTTGGCGCCGTGCCAGGCTCAAAAATGGCCATACGGCTGGAGATGGGTCCCCCGCCCTAAGAGCCAGCAGGGAAAACTATGCCTTGTTCTAAAGCTCTTTGGGAACCGCATGCGTAGCCCCACAGACCTGGGGGCTGCGGGCTTTGCTGCTGCCTTCAGCCTCGACACCATCCTTTCCCACTTGGCGCCGCGCCAGGCACAAAAATGGCCATACGGCTGGAGATGGGTCCCATGCCCTAAGAGCCAGCAGGGAAAACTATGCCTTGTTCTAAAGCTCTTTGGGAACCGCTTGCATAGCCCCACAGACCTGGGGGCTGCAGGCTTTGCTGCTGCCTTCAGCCTCAAAGCCACCCTTTCCCACTTGGCGCCACGCCGGGCTCAAAAATGGCCATACGGCTGGAGATGGGTCCCCCGCCCAAGGAGCCAGCAGGGAAAACTATGCCTTGTTCTAAAGCTCTTTGGGAACCGCTTGTGTAGCCCCACAGACGTGGGGGCTGCGGGCTTTCCTGCTGCCTTCAGCCTCGACACCACCCTTTCCCACTTGGCGCCGCGCCAGGCACAGAAATGGCCTATGGCTGGAGATGGGTCCCCCGCCCAAAGAGCCAGCAGGGAAAACTATGCCTTGTTCTAAAGCTCTTTGGGAACCGCATGCGTAGCCCCACAGACCTGGGGGCTGCAGGCTTTCCTGCTGCCTTCGGACTCAAAGCCACCCTTTCCCACTTGGCACCGCGCCAGGTACAAAAATGGCCTATGGCTGGAGATGGTTCCCATGCCCTAAGAGCCAGCTGGGAAAACTATGCCTTGTTCTAAAGCTCTTTGGGAACCACTTCCGTAGCCCCACAGAGCTGGGGGCTGCAGGCTTTGCTGCTTCCTTCAGCCTCAAAGCCACCCTTTCCCACTTGGCGCCGCGCCAGGCTCAAAAATGGCCATACGGCTGGAGATCGGTCCCCTGCCCAAAGAGCCAGCAGGGAAAATTATGCCTTGTTCTAAAGCTCTTTGGGAACCGCTTGCGTAGCCCCACAGACCTGGGGGCTGCGGGCTTTCCTGCTGCCTTCAGCCTCAAAGCCACCCTTTCCCACTTGGCGCCGCGCCAGGCACAAAAATGGCCATATGGCTGGAGATGGATCCCCCGCGCAAAGAGCCAGCAGGGAAAACTATGCCTTGTTCTAAAGCTCTTTGGGAACCGCTTGCGTAGCCCCACAGACCTGGGGGCTGCGGGCTTTCCTGCTGCCTTCAGCCTCAAAGCCACCCTTTCCCACTTGGCGCCACGCCAGGCACAAAAATGGCCATATGGCTGGAGATGGGTCCCCCGCCAAAGGAGCCAGCAGGGAAAACTATGCATTGTTTAAAAGCTCTTTGGGAACTGCTTGCGTAGCCCCACAGACCTGGGGGCTGCAGGCTTTGCTGCTGCCTTCAGCCTCGACAGCACCCTTTCCCACTTGGCACTGCGCCAGGCACAAAAATGGCCTATGGCTGGACATGGGTCCCCCGCCCAAAGAGCCAGCAGGGAAAACTATGCCTTGTTCTAAAGCTCTTTGGGAACCGCTTGCGTAGCCCCACAGACCTGGGGGCTGTGGGCTTTCCTGCTGCCTTCAGCCTCGACACCACCCTTTCCGACTTGGCGCCGCGCCAGGCACAAAAATGGCCATACGGCTGGAGATGGGTCCCCCGCCCAAGGAGGCAGCAGGGAAAACTATGCCTTGTTCTAAAGGTCTTTGGGAACCGCTTGCGTAGCCCCACAGACCTGGGGGCTGCAGGCTTTCCTGCTGCCTTCAGCCTCGACAACACCCTTTCCCACTTGGCGCCGTGCCAGGCTCAAAAATGGCCATACGGCTGGAGATGGGTCCCCCGCCCTAAGAGCCAGCAGGGAAAACTATGCCTTGTTCTAAAGCTCTTTGGGAACCGCATGCGTAGCCCCACAGACCTGGGGGCTGCGGGCTTTGCTGCTGCCTTCAGCCTCGACACCATCCTTTCCCACTTGGCGCCGCGCCAGGCACAAAAATGGCCATACGGCTGGAGATGGGTCCCATGCCCTAAGAGCCAGCAGGGAAAACTATGCCTTGTTCTAAAGCTCTTTGGGAACCGCTTGCATAGCCCCACAGACCTGGGGGCTGCGGGCTTTCCTGCTGCCTTCAGCATCAAAGCCACCCTTTCCCACTTGGCGCCGCGCCGGGCTCAAAAATGGCCATACGGCTGGAGATGGGTCCCCCGCCCAAGGAGCCAGCAGGGAAAACTATGCCTTGTTCTAAAGCTCTTTGGGAACCGCTTGTGTAGCCCCACAGACGTGGGGGCTGCGGGCTTTCCTGCTGCCTTCAGCCTCGACACCACCCTTTCCCACTTGGCGCCGCGCCAGGCACAGAAATGGCCTATGGCTGGAGATGGGTCCCCCGCCCAAAGAGCCAGCAGGGAAAACTATGCCTTGTTCTAAAGCTCTTTGGGAACCGCATGCGTAGCCCCACAGACCTGGGGGCTGCAGGCTTTCCTGCTGCCTTCGGACTCAAAGCCACCCTTTCCCACTTGGCACCGCGCCAGGTACAAAAATGGCCTATGGCTGGAGATGGTTCCCATGCCCTAAGAGCCAGCTGGGAAAACTATGCCTTGTTCTAAAGCTCTTTGGGAACCACTTCCGTAGCCCCACAGAGCTGGGGGCTGCAGGCTTTGCTGCTTCCTTCAGCCTCGACACCACCCTTTCCCACTTGGCGCCGCGCCAGGCTCAAAAATGGCCATACGGCTGGAGATCGGTCCCCTGCCCAAAGAGCCAGCAGGGAAAATTATGCCTTGTTCTAAAGCTCTTTGGGAACCGCTTGCGTAGCCCCACAGACCTGGGGGCTGCGGGCTTTCCTGCTGCCTTCAGCCTCAAAGCCACCCTTTCCCACTTGGCGCCGCGCCAGGCACAAAAATGGCCATACGGCTGGAGATGTCTCCCCCGCGCAAAGAGCCAGCAGGGAAAACTATGCCTTGTTCTAAAGCTCTTTGGGAACCGCTTGCGTAGCCCCACAGACCTGGGGGCTGCAGGCTTTCCTGCTGCCTTCAGCGTCGACAGCACCCTTTCCCACTTGGCACTGCGCCAGGCACAAAAATGGCCTATGGCTGGACATGGGTCCCCCGCCCAAAGAGCCAGCAGGGAAAACTATGCCTTGTTCTAAAGCTCTTTGGGAACCGCTTGCGTAGCCCCACAGACCTGGGGGCTTCGGGCTTTCCTGCTGCCTTCAGCCTCGACACCACCCTTTCCCACTTGGCACCGCGCCAGGCTCAAAAATGGCCATACGGCTGGAGATGGGTCCCCTGCCCAAAGAGCCAGCAGGGAAAACTATGCCTTGTTCTAAAGCTCTTTGGGAACCGCATGCGTAGCCCCACAGACCTGGGGGCTGCAGGCTTTCCTGCTGCCTTCAGCCTCGACACCACCCTTTCCCACTTGGCACCGCGCCAGGCACAAAAATGGCCTATGGCTGGAGATGGGTCCCATGCCCAAAGAGCCAGCAAGGAAAACAATGCCTTGTTCTAAAGCTCTTTGGGAACCGCTTGCGTAGCCCCACAGACCTGGGGGCTGCAGGCTTTGCTGCTGCCTTCAGCCTCAAAACCACCCTTTCCCACTTGGCGCAGCGCCAGCCTCCAACACTTCCATATGACTGGAGACTGGTCCCACACCCAAAGAGCCAGCAGGGAAAATTATGCCTTGTTCTAAAGCTCTTTGGGAACCGCTTGCGTAGCCCCACAGACCTGTGGCTGCGGGCTTTCCTGCTGCCTTCAGCCTCAAAGCCACCCTTACCTCTTGGCGCCGCATCAGGCACAAAAATGGCCTATGGCTGGAGATGGGTCCCATGCCCAAAGAGCCAGCAAGGAAAATTATGCCTTGTTCTAAAGCTCTTTGGGAACCGCTTGCGTAGCCCCACAGACGTGGGGGCTGCGGGCTTTGCTGCTGCCTTCAGCCTCAAAACCACCCTTTCCAACTTGGCGCCGCGCCAGGCACAAAAATGGCCATACGGCTGGAGATGTGTCCCCCGCCCAAAGAGCCAGCAGGGAAAACTATGCCTTGTTCTAAAGCTCTTTGGGAACCGCTTGCGTAGCCCCACAGACCTGGGGGCTGCGGGCTTTGCTGCTGCCTTCAGCCTCGACACCACCCTTTCCCACTTGGCGCCGCGCTAGGCACAAAAATGTCCTATGGCTGGAGATGGGTCCCCCGCCCAAAGAGCCAGCAAGGAAAACTATGCCTTGTTCTAAAGCACTTTGGGAACCGCTTGCATAGCCCCACAGACCTGGGGGCTGCGGTCTTTGCTGCTGCCTTCAGACTCAAAGCCACCCTTTCCCACTTGGCGCCGCGCCAGGCACAAAAATAGCCATACGGCTGGAGATGGTTCCCCTGCCCAAGGAGCCAGCAGGGAAAACTATGCCTTGTTCTAAAGCTCTTTGGGAACCGCTTGCGTAGCCCCACAGACCTGGGGGCTGCAGGCTTTCCTGCTGCCTTCAGCCTCAAAACCACCCTTACCACTTGGCGCCGCATCACCACAAAAATGGCCTATGGCTGTAGATGGGTCCCCCGCCCAAAGAGCCAGCAAGGAAAACTATGCCTTGTTCTAAAGCTCTTTGGGAACTGCTTGCGTAGCCCCACAGACCTGGGGGCTGCAGGCTTTCCTGCTGCCTTCAGCCTCGACACCACCCTTTCCCACTTGGCGCCGCGCCAGGCTCAAAAATGGCCATACGGCTGGAGATGGGTCCCCTGCCCGAGGAGCCAGCTGGGAAAACTATGCCTTGTTCTAAAGCTCTTTGGGAACCGCTTGCGTAGCCCCACAGACCTGGGGGCTGCGGGCTTTGCTGCTGCCTTCAGCCTCGACACAACCCTTTCCCACTTGGCGCCGCGCCAGGCACAAAAATGGCCATACGGCTGGAGATGGGTCCCACGCCCAAAAGCCCGCAGGGAAAACTATGCCTTGTTCTAAAGCTCTTTGGGAACCGCTTGCGTAGCCCCACAGACCTGGGGGCTGCAGGCTTTGCTGCTGCCTTCAGCCTCAAAGCCACCCTTTCCCACTACGCACCGCGCCAGGCATAAAAATCGCCATACGACTGGAGATGGGTCCCCCGCCCAAAGAGCCAGCAGGGAAAACTATGCCTTGTTCTAAAGCTCTTTGGGAACCGCTTGCTTGGCCCCACATACCTGGGGGCTGCGGGCTTTCCTGCTGCCTTCAGCCTCAAAGCCACCCTTTCCCACTTGGCGCCGCATCAGGCACAAAAATGGCCATACGGCTGGAGATGGGTCCCCCGCCCAAAGAGCCAGGACGGAAAACTATGCCTTGTTCTAAAGCTCTTTGGGAACCGCTTGCTTGGCCCCACATACCTGGGGGTTGCAGGCTTTCCTGCTGCCTTCAGCCTCAAAGACACCCTTTCCCACTTGGCGCCGCGCCAGGCTCAAAAATGGCCATACGGCTGGAGATGGGTCCCCCGCCCAAAGAGCCAGCAGGGAAAACTATGCCTTGTTCTAAAGCTCTTTGGGAACCGCTTGCGTAGCCCCACAGACCTGGGGGCTGCGGGCTTTGCTGCTGCCTTCAGCATCAAAACCACCCTTTCCCACTTGGCGCCGCGCCAGGCACAAAAATGGCCATACGGCTGGAGATGGGTCCCCCGCCCTAAGAGCCAGCAGGGAAAACTATGCCTTGTTCTAAAGCTCTTTGGGAACCGCTTGCGTAGCCCCACAGACGTGGGGGCTGTGGGCTTTCCTGCTGCCTTCAGCCTCGACACCACCCTTTCCCACTTGGCGCCGCGCCAGGCTCAAAAATGGCCATACGGCTGGAGATGGGTCCCACGCCCAAAAGCCAGCAGGGAAAACTATGCCTTGTTCTAAAGCTCTTTGGGAACCGCTTGCATAGACCCACAGACGTGGGGGCTGCAGGCTTTGCTGCTGCCTTCAGCCTCAAAGCCACCCTTTCCCACTACGCACCGCGCCAGGCATAAAAATAGCCATACGACTGGAGATGGGTCCCCCGCCCAAAGAGCCAGCAGGGAAAACTATGCCTTGTTCTAAAGCTCTTTGGGAACCGCTTGCGTAGCCCCACATACCTGGGGGCTGTGGGCTTTCCTGCTGCCTTCAGCCTCAAAGCCACCCTTTCCCACTTGGCGCCGCATCAGGCACAAAAATGGCCTATGGCTGGAGATGGGTCCCACGCCCAAAAGCCAGCAGGGAAAACTATGCCTTGTTCTAAAGCTCTTTGGGAACCGCTTGCGTAGCCCCACAGACCTGGGGGCTGCGGGCTTTCCTGCTGCCTTCAGCCTCAACAGCACCCTTTCCCACTACGCACCGTGCCAGGCACAAAAATAGCCATACGACTGGAGATGGGTCCCCCGCCCAAAGAGCCAGCAGGGAAAACTATGCCTTGTTCTAAAGCTCTTTGGGAACCGCATGCGTAGCCCCACAGACCTGGGGGCTGCGGGCTTTCCTGCTGCCTTCAGCCTCGACAGCACCCTTTCCCACTTGGCGCCGCGCCAGGCTCAAAAATGGCCATACGGCTGGAGATGGGTCCCCCGCCCAAAGAGCCAGCAGGGAAAACTATGCCTTGTTCTAAAGCTCTTTGGGAACCGCTTGCGTAGCCCCACAGACCTGGGGGCTGCGGGCTTTCCTGCTGCCTTCAGCCTCGACACCACCCTTTCCCACTTGGCACCGCGCCAGGCTCAAAAATGGCCATATGGCTGGAGATGGGTCCCCTGCCCAAAGAGCCAGCAGGGAAAACTATGCCTTGTTCTAAAGCTCTTTGGGAACCGCTTGCTTGGCCCCACAGACCTGGGGGCTGCAGGCTTTCCTGCTGCCTTCAGCCTCGACACCACCCTTTCCCACTTGGCACCGCGCCAGGCTCAAAAATGGCCATATGGCTGGAGATGGGTCCCCTGCCCAAAGATCCAGCAGGGAAAACTATGCCTTGTTCTAAAGCTCTTTGGGAACCGCTTGCGTAGCCCCACAGACCTGGGGGCTGCGGGCTTTGCTGCTGCCTTCAGCCTCGACACCACCCTTTCCCACTTGGCGACGCATCAGGCACAAAAATGGCCTATGTCTGGAGATTGGTCCCATGCCCAAAGATCCAGCAGGGAAAACTATGCCTTGTTCTAAAGCTCTTTGGGAACCGCTTGCGTAGCCCCACAGACCTGGGGGCTGCGGGCTTTCCTGCTGCCTTCAGCCTCAAAGCCACCCTTTCCCACTTGGCGCCGCATCAGGCACAAAAATGGCCATACGACTGGAGATGGGTCCCCCGCCCAAAGAGCCAGCAGGGAAAACTATGCCTTGTTCTAAAGCTCTTTGGGAACCGCTTGCTTGGCCCCACATACCTGGGGGCTGCGGGCTTTCCTGCTGCCTTCAGCCTCAAAGCCACCCTTTCCCACTTGGCGCCGCATCAGGCACAAAAATGGCCATACGGCTGGAGATGGGTCCCACGCCCAAAAGCCAGCAGGGAAAACTATGCCTTGTTCTAAAGCTCTTTGGGAACCGCTTGCGTAGCCCCACAGACGTGGGGGCTGCGGGCTTTCCTGCTGCCTTCAACCTCAAAACCACCCTTTCCCACTACGCACCGCGCCAGGCACAAAAATAGCCATGCGACTGGAAATGGGTCCCCCGCCCAAAGAGCCAGCAGGGAAAACTATGCCTTGTTCTAAAGCTCTTTGGGAACCGCATGCGTAGCCCCACAGACCTGGGGGTGCAGGCTTTCCTGCTGCCTTCAGCCTCAACAGCACCCTTTCCCACTTGGCGCCGCGCCAGGCTCAAAAATGGCCATACGGCTGGAGATGGGTCCCCCGCCCAAAGAGCCAGCAGGGAAAACTATGCCTTGTTCTAAAGCTCTTTGGGAACCGCTTGCGTAGCCCCACAGACCTGGGGGCTGCGGGCTTTCCTGCTGCCTTCAGACTCGACACCACCCTTTCCCACTTGGCGCCGCGCCAGGCACAAAAATGGCCATACGGCTGGAGATGGGTCCCCCGCCCAAAGAGCCAGCAGGGAAAACTATGCCTTGTTCTAAAGCTCTTTGGGAACCGCATGCGTAGCCCCACAGACCTGGGGGCTGCAGGCTTTCCTGCTGCCTTCAGCCTCGACAGCACCCTTTCCCCCTTGGCGCCATATCAGGCACAAAAATGGCCTATGGCTGGAGATGGGTCCCCCGCCCAAAGAGCCAGCAGGGAAAACTATGCCTTGTTCTAAAGCTCTTTGGGAACCGCTTGCGTAGCCCCACAGACCTGGGGGCTGCGGGCTTTCCTGCTGCCTTCAGCCTCGACACCACCCTTTCCCACTTGGCGCCGCGCCAGGCTCAAAAATGGCCATATGGCTGGAGATGGGTCCCCTGCCCAAAGAGCCAGCAGGGAAAACTATGCCTTGTTCTAAAGCTCTTTGGGAACCGCTTGCTTGGCCCCACAGACCTGGGGGCTGCAGGCTTTCCTGCTGCCTTCAGCCTCAAAGCCACCCTTTCCCACTTGGCACCGCGCCAGGCTCAAAAATGGCCATATGGCTGGAGATGGGTCCCCTGCCCAAAGATCCAGCAGGGAAAACTATGCCTTGTTCTAAAGCTCTTTGGGAACCGCTTGCGTAGCCCCACAGACCTGGGGGCTGCGGGCTTTGCTGCTGCCTTCAGCCTCGACACCACCCTTTCCCACTTGGCGACGCATCAGGCACAAAAATGGCCTATGTCTGGAGATTGGTCCCATGCCCAAAGAGCCAGCAGGGAAAACTATGCCTTGTTCTAAAGCTCTTTGGGAACCGCTTGCGTAGCCCCACAGACCTGGGGGCTGCAGGCTTTCCTGCTGCCTTCAGCCTCAAAGCCACCCTTTCCCACTTGGCGCCGCATCAGGCACAAAAATGGCCATACGACTGGAGATGGGTCCCCCGCCCAAAGAGCCAGCAGGGAAAACTATGCCTTGTTCTAAAGCTCTTTGGGAACCGCTTGCTTGGCCCCACATACCTGGGGGCTGCGGGCTTTCCTGCTGCCTTCAGCCTCGACACCACCCTTTCCCACTTGGCGCCGCATCAGGCACAAAAATGGCCATAGGGCTGGAGATGTGTCCCACGCCCAAAAGCCAGCAGGGAAAACTATGCCTTGTTCTAAAGCTCTTTGGGAACCGCTTGCGTAGCCCCACAGACGTGGGGGCTGCGGGCTTTCCTGCTGCCTTCAACCTCAAAACCACCCTTTCCCACTACGCACCGCGCCAGGCACAAAAATAGCCATGCGACTGGAAATGGGTCCCCCGCCCAAAGAGCCAGCAGGGAAAACTATGCCTTGTTCTAAAGCTCTTTGGGAACCGCATGCGTAGCCCCACAGACCTGGGGGTGCAGGCTTTCCTGCTGCCTTCAGCCTCAACAGCACCCTTTCCCACTTGGCGCCGCGCCAGGCTCAAAAATGGCCATACGGATGGAGATGGGTCCCCCGCCCAAAGAGCCAGCAGGGAAAACTATGCCTTGTTCTAAAGCTCTTTGGGAACCGCTTGCGTAGCCCCACAGACCTGGGGGCTGCGGGCTTTCCTGCTGCCTTCAGACTCGACACCACCCTTTCCCACTTGGCGCCGCGCCAGGCACAAAAATGGCCATACGGCTGGAGATGGGTCCCCCGCCCAAAGAGCCAGCAGGGAAAACTATGCCTTGTTCTAAAGCTCTTTGGGAACTGCATGCGTAGCCCCACAGACCTGGGGGCTGCAGGCTTTCCTGCTGCCTTCAGCCTCGACAGCACCCTTTCCCCCTTGGCGCCATATCAGGCACAAAAATGGCCTATGGCTGGAGATGGGTCCCCCGCCCAAAGAGCCAGCAGGGAAAACTATGCCTTGTTCTGAAGCTCTTTGGGAACCGCTTGCGTAGCCCCACAGACCTGGGGGCTGCGGGCTTTCCTGCTGCCTTCAGCCTCGACACCACCCTTTCCCACTTGGCACCGCGCCAGGCTCAAAAATGGCCATATGGCTGGAGATGGGTCCCCTGCCCAAAGAGCCAGCAGGGAAAACTATGCCTTGTTCTAAAGCTCTTTGGGAACCGCTTGCTTGGCCCCACAGACCTGGGGGCTGCAGGCTTTCCTGCTGCCTTCAGCCTCAAAGCCACCCTTTCCCACTTGGCACCGCGCCAGGCTCAAAAATGGCCATATGGCTGGAGATGGGTCCCCTGCCCAAAGATCCAGCAGGGAAAACTATGCCTTGTTCTAAAGCTCTTTGGGAACCGCTTGCGTAGCCCCACAGACCTGGGGGCTGCGGGCTTTGCTGCTGCCTTCAGCCTCGACAGCACCCTTTCCCCCTTGGCGCCATATCAGGCACAAAAATGGCCTATGGCTGGAGATGGGTCCCCCGCCCAAAGAGCCAGCAGGGAAAACTATGCCTTGTTCTAAAGCTCTTTGGGAACCGCTTGCGTAGCCCCACAGACCTGGGGGCTGCAGGCTTTCCTGCTGCCTTCAGCCTCAAAGCCACCCTTTCCCACTTGGCACCGCATCAGGCACAAAAATGGCCATACGGCTGGAGATGGGTCCCCTGCCCAAAGAGCCAGCAGGGAAAACTATGCCTTGTTCTAAAGCTCTTTGGGAACCGCTTGCGTAGCCCCACAGATGTGGGGGCTGTGGGCTTTCCTGCTGCCTTCAGACTCGACACCACCCTTTCCCACTTGGCGCCGCGCCAGGCACAAAAATGGCCATACGGCTGGAGACGGGTCCCCCGCCCTAAGAGCCAGCAGGGAAAACTATGCCTTGTTCTAAAGCTCTTTGGGAACCGCTTGCGTAGCCCCACAGACCTGGGGGCTGCAGGCTTTCCTGCTGCCTTCAGCCTCGACACCATCCTTTCCCACTTGACACCGCGCCAGGCACAAAAATGGCCTATGGCTGGAGATGGGTCCCATGCCCAAAGAGCCAGCAAGGAAAACAATGCCTTGTTCTAAAGCTCTTTGGGAACCGCTTGCGTAGCCCCACAGACCTGGGGGCTGCAGGTTTCCTGCTGCCTTCAGCCTCAAAACCACCCTTTCCCACTTGGCGCAGCGCCAGCCTCCAACACTTCCATATGACTGGAGACTGGTCCCACGCCCAAAGAGCCAGCAGGGAAAATTATGCCTTGTTCTAAATCTCTTTGGGAACCGCTTGCGTAGCCCCACAGACCTGTGGCTGCGGGCTTTCCTGCTGCCTTCAGCCTCAAAACCACCCTTTCCCACTTGGCGCCGTGCCAGACACATAAATGACCTGTGGTTGGAGATAGGTCCTATGCCCTAAGAGCCAGCAGGGAAAACTATGCCTTGTTCTAAAGCTCTTTGGGAACCACTTGCTTGGCCCCATAGACCTGGGGGCTGCAGGCTTTGCTGCTGCCTTCAGCCTCGACACCACCCTTTCCCACTTGGCGCCGCGCCAGGCACAAAAATGGCCATACGGCTGGAGATGGGTCCCCCGCCCAAGGAGCCAGCAGGGAAAACTATGCCTTGTTCTAAAGCTGTTTGGGAACCGCTTGCGTAGCCCCACAGACCTGGGGGCTGCAGGCTTTCCTGCTGCCTTCAACCTCAAAGCCACCCTTACCACTTGGCGCCGCATCAGGCACAAAAATGGCCTATGGCTGGAGATGGGTCCCATGCCCAAAGAGCCAGCAAGGAAAATTATGCCTTGTTCTAAAGCTCTTTGGGAACCGCTTGCGTAGCCCCACAGACCTGGGGGCTGCGGGCTTTCCTGCTGCCTTCAGCCTCGACACCACCCTTTCCCACTTGGCGCCGCGCCATGCACAAAAATGTTCATACGGCTGGAGATGGGTGCCCCGCCCAAAGAGCCAGCAGGGAAAACTATGCCTTGTTCTAAAGCTCTTTGGGAACCGCTTGCGTAGCCCCACAGACCTGGGGGCTGCAGGCTTTCCTGCTGCCTTCAGCATCAAAACCACCCTTTCCCACTTGGCGCTGCGCCAGGCACAAAAATGGCCATATGTCTGGAGATTGGTCCCCTGCCCAAGGAGCCAGCAGGGAAAACTGTGCCTTGTTCTAAAGCTCTTTGGGAACCGCTTGCGTAGCCCCACAGACCTGGGGGCTGCGGGCTTTGCTGCTGCCTTCAGCCTCAAAGCCACCCTTTCCCACTTGGCGCCGCGCCAGGCACAAAAATGGGCATATGGCTGGAGATGGGTCCCCCGCCCAAAGAGCCAGCAAGGAAAACTATGCCTTGTTCTAAAGCACTTTGGGAACCGCTTGCATAGCCCCACAGACCTGGGGGCTGCAGGCTTTGCTGCTGCCTTCAGCCTCAAAACCACCCTTTCCCACTACGCACCGCGCCAGGCATAAAAATAGCCATACGACTGGAGATGGGTCCCCCGCCCAAAGAGCCAGCAGGGAAAACTATGCCTTGTTCTGAAGCTCTTTGGGAACCGCTTGCTTGGCCCCACATACCTGGGGGCTGCAGGCTTTCCTGCTGCCTTCAGCCTCAAAGACACTCTTTCCAAATTGGCCCCGCGCCAGGCTCAAAAATGGCCATATGGCTGGAGATGGGTCCCCCGCCCAAGGAGGCAACAGGGAAAACTATGCCTTGTTCTAAAGCTCTTTGGGAACCGCTTGCGTAGCCCCACAGACCTGGGGGCTGCAGGTTTACTGCTGCCTTCAGCCTCAAAACCACCCTTTCCCACTTGGCGCACCGCCAGCCTCCAACACTTCCATATGACTAGAGACTGGTCCCACGCCCAAAGAGCCAGCAGGGAAAATTATGCCTTGTTCTAAATCTCTTTGGGAACCGCTTGCGTAGCCCCACAGACCTGTGGCTGCGGGCTTTCCTGCTGCCTTCAGCCTCAAAACAACCCTTTCCCACTTGGCGCCGTGCCAGACACATAAATGACCTGTGGTTGGAGATAGGTCCTATGCCCTAAGAGCGAGCAGGGAAAACTATGCCTTGTTCTAAAGCTCTTTGGGAACCACTTGCTTGGCCCCACAGACCTGGGGGCTGCAGGCTTTGCTGCTGCCTTCAGCCTCGACACCACCCTTTCCCACTTGGCGCCGCGCCAGGCACAAAAATGGCCATACGGCTGGAGATGGGTCCCCCGCCCAAAGAGCCAGCAGGGAAAACTATGCCTTGTTCTAAAGCTGTTTGGGAACCGCTTGCGTAGCCCCACAGACCTGGGGGCTGCGGGCTTTGCTGCTGCCTTCAGCCTCGACACCACCCTTTCCCACTTGGCGCCGCGCTAGGCACAAAAATGTCCTATGGCTGGAGATGGGTCCCCCGCCCAAAGAGCCAGCAAGGAAAACTATGCCTTGTTCTAAAGCTCTTTGGGAACCGCTTGCATAGCCCCAAAGACCTGGGGGCTGCGGGCTTTGCTGCTGCCTTCAGACTCAAAGACACCCTTTCCCACTTGGCGCCGCGCCAGGCACAAAAATAGCCATACGGCTGGAGATGGGTCCCCTGCCCAAGGAGCCAGCAGGGAAAACTATGCCTTGTTCTAAAGCTCTTTGGGAAACGCTTGCGTAGCCCCACAGACATGGGGCTGCAGGCTTTCCTGCTGCCTTCAGCCTCAAAGCCACCCTTACCACTTGGCGCCGCATCAGGCACAAAAATGGCCTATGGCTGGAGATGGGTCCCATGCCCAAAGAGCCAGCAAGGAAAATTATGCCTTGTTCTAAAGCTCTTTGGGAACCGCTTGCGTAGCCCCACAGACCTGGGGGCTGCGGGCTTTCCTGCTGCCTTCAGCCTCGACACCACCCTTTCCCACTTGGCGCCGCGCCAGGCACAAAAATGTTCATACGGCTGGAGATGTGTGCCCCGCCCAAAGAGCCAGCAGGGAAAACTATACCTTGTTCTAAAGCTCTTTGGGAACCGCTTGCGTAGCCCCACAGACGTGGGGGCTGCAGGCTTTCCTGCTGCCTTCAGCATCAAAACCACCCTTTCCCACTTGGCGCTGCGCCAGGCACAAAAATGGCCATATGTCTGGAGATTGGTCCCCTGCCCAAGGAGCCAGCAGGGAAAACTATGCCTTGTTCTAAAGCTCCTTGGGAACCGCTTGCGTAGCCCCACAGACCTGGGGGCTGCGGGCTTTGCTGCTGCCTTCAGCTTCGACAC
Source organism: Rissa tridactyla (assembly GCF_028500815.1). Lineage (NCBI taxonomy): Eukaryota > Metazoa > Chordata > Aves > Charadriiformes > Laridae > Rissa > Rissa tridactyla. The sequence continues at coordinate 79,343 of NW_026529403.1, forward strand.
CACCCTTTCCCACTTGGCGCCGCGCCAGGCACAAAAATGGCCATACGGCTGGAGATGGGTCCCCCGCCCAAAGAGCCAGCAGGGAAAACTATGCCTTGTTCTAAAGCTCTTTGGGAACCGCTTGCATAGCCCCACAGACCTGGGGGCTGCGGGATTTGCTGCTGCCTTCAGCCTCGACACCACCCTTTCCCACTTGGCGACGCGCTAGGGACAAAAATGTCCTATGGCTGGAGATGGGTCCCCCGCCCAAAGAGCCAGCAAGGAAAACTATGCCTTGTTCTAAAGCACTTTGGGAACCGCTTGCGTAGCCCCACAGACGTGGGGGCTGCAGGCTTTGCTGCTGCCTTCAGACTCAAAGCCACCCTTTCCCACTTGGCGCCGCGCCAGGCACAAAAATAGCCATATGGCTGGAGATGGTTCCCCTGCCCAAGGAGCCAGCAGGGAAAATAATGCCTTGTTCTAAAGCTCTTTGGGAACCGCTTGCGTAGCCCCACAGACCTGGGGGCTGCAGACTTTCCTGCTGCCTTCAGCCTCGACACCACCCTTTCCCACTTGGCGCCGCGCCAGGCACAAAAATGGCCATACGGCTGGAGATGGGTCCCACGCCCAAAGAGCCAGCAGGGAAAACTATGCCTTGTTCTAAAGCTCTTTGGGAACCGCATGCGTAGCCCCACAGACCTGGGGGCTGCAGGCTTTCCTGCTGCCTTCGGACTCAAAGCCACCCTTTCCCACTATGCACCGCGCCAGGCATAAAAATAGCCATACGACTGGAGATGGGTCCCCCGCCCAAAGAGCCAGCAGGGAAAACTATGCCTTGTTCTAAAGCTCTTTGGGAACCGCTTGCGTAGCCCCACAGACCTGGGGGCTGCGGGCTTTCCTGCTGCCTTCAGCCTCAAAGCCACCCTTTCCCACTTGGCGCCGCATCAGGCACAAAAATGGCCATACGGCTGGAGATGGGTCCCACGCCCAAAAGCCAGCAGGGAAAACTATGCCTTGTTCTAAAGCTCTTTGGGAACCGCTTGCGTAGCCCCACAGACCTGGGGGCTGCGGGCTTTGCTGCTGCCTTCAGCCTCAAAACCACCCTTTCCCACTACGCACCGCGCCAGGCATAAAAATAGCCATACGACTGGTGATGGGTCCCCCGCCCAAAGAGCCAGCAGGGAAAACTATGCCTTGTTCTAAAGCTCTTTGGGAACCGCTTGCTTGGCCCCACATACCTGGGGGCTGCAGGCTTTCCTGCTGCCATCAGCCTCAAAGACACCCTTTCCCAATTGGCGCCGCGCCAGGCTCAAAAATGGCCATACGGCTGGAGATGGGCCCCCGCCCAAGGAGGCAACAGGGAAAACTATGCCTTGTTCTAAAGCTCTTTGGGAACAGCTTGCGTAGCCCCACAGACCTGGGGGCTGCGGGCTTTCCTGCTGCCTTCAGCCTCGACACCACCCTTTCCCACTTGGCTCCACGCCAGGCACAAAAATGGCCATACGGCTGGAGATGGGTCCCCCGCCCAAAGAGCCAGCAGGGAAAACTATGCCTTGTTCTAAAGCTCTTTGGAACCGCATGCGTAGCCCCACAGACCTGGGGGCTGCAGGCTTTCCTGCTGCCTTCAGACTCAAAGCCACCCTTTCCCACTTGGCGCCGCGCCAGGCACAAAAATGGCCATACGACTGGAGATGGGTCCCATGCCCTAAGAGCCAGCTGGGAAAACTATGCCTTGTTCTAAAGCTCTTTGGGAACCACTTCCGTAGCCCCACAGACCTGGGGGCTGCGGGCTTTCCTGCTGCCTTCAGCCTCGACACCACCCTTTCCCACTTGGCACCGCGCCAGGCACAAAAATGGCCATATGGCTGGAGATGGCTCCCCCGCCCAAAGACCCAGCAGGGAAAACTATGCCTTGTTTAAAAGCTCTTTGGGAACCGCTTGCGTAGCCCCACAGACCTGGGGGCTGCAGGCTTTCCTGCTGCCTACAGCCTCGACAGCACCCTTTCCCACTTGGCACTGCGCCAGGCACAAAAATGGCCTATGGCTGGACATGGGTCCCCCGCCCAAAGAGCCAGCAGGGAAAACTATGCCTTGTTCTAAAGCTCTTTGGGAACCGCTTGCGTAGCCGCACAGACCTGGGGGCTGTTGGATTTCCTGCTGCCAGCAGCCTCAAAGCCACCCTTTCCCACTTGGCGCCGCGCCAGGCACAAAAATGGCCATACGGCTGGAGATGGGTTCCACGCCCAAAGAGCCAGCAGGGAAAACTATGCCTTGTTCTAAAGCTCTTTGGGAACCGCTTGCTTGGCGCCACAGACGTGGGGGCTGCAGGCTAATCTGATGCCTTCAGCCTCGACACCACCCTTTCCCACTTGGCGCCGCGCCAGGCACAAAAATGGCAATATATCTGGAGATGGGTCCCCTGCCAAAAGAGCCAACAGGGAAAACTATGCCTTGTTCTAAAGCTCTTTGGGAACCACTTGCGTAGCCGCACAGACCTGGGGGCTGCAGGCTCTCCTGCTGCCTTCAGCCTCGACAACACCCTTTCCCACTTGGCGCCGCGCTAGGCACAAAAATGGCCTATGGCTGGAGGTGGGTCTCCCGCCCAAAGAGCCAGCAGGGAAAACTATGCCTTGTTCTAAAGCTCTTTGGGAACCGCTTGCTTGGCCCCAAAGACCTGGGGGCTGCAGGCTTTGCTGCTGTCTTCAGACTCGACACCACCCTTTCCCACTTGGCGCCGCGCCAGGCACCAAAATGGCCATATGTCTGGAGATGGGTCCCCTGCCCAAAGAGCCAGCAGGGAAAATTATGCCTTGTTCTAAAGCTCTTTGGGAACCACTTGCGTAGCCCCACAGACGTGGGGGCTGCAGGCTTTCCTGCTGCCTTCAGCCTCGACACCACCCTTTCCCACTTGGCGCCGTGCCAGGCACTAAAATGGCCTATGGCTGGAGATGGGTCCCACGCCCTAAGAGCCAGCGGGGAAAACTATGCCTTGTTCTAAAGCTCTTTGGGAACTGCTTGCGTAGCCCCACAAACGTGGGGGCTGCAGGCTTTGCTGCTGCCTTCAGCCTCAAAGCCACCCTTTCCCACTTGGCGCCGCGCCAGGCACAAAAATGGCCATACGGCTGGAGATGGGTCCCCTACCCAAGGAGCCAGCAGGGAAAACTATGCCTTGTTCTAAAGCTCTTTTGGAACTGCTTGCGTAGCCCCACAGAGCTGGGGGCTGCGGGCTTTCCTGCTGCCTTCAGCCTCAAAGCCACCCTTTCCCACTTGGCGCCGCGCCAGGCACAAAAATGGCCATACGGCTGGAGATGGGTCCCCCGCCCAAGGAGCCAGCAGGGAAAACTATGCCTTGTTCTAAAGCTCCTTGGGAATCGCTTGCGTAGCCCCACAGACCTAGGGGCTGCAGGCTTTCCTGCTGCCTTCAGCCTCGACAGCACCCTTTCCCACTTGGCACTGCGCCAGGCACAAAAATGGCCATACGGCTGGAGATGGGTCCCCCGCCCAAAGAGCCAGCAGGGAAAACTATGCCTTGTTCTAAAGGTCTTTGGGAACCGCTTGCGTAGCCCCACAGACCTGGGGGCTGCGGGCTTTCCTGCTGCCTTCAGCCTCAAAGCCACCCTTTCCCACTTGGCGCCGTGCCAGGCCCTAAAATGGCCTATGGCTGGAGATGGGTCCCACGCCCTAAGAGCCAGCGGGGAAAACTATGCCTTGTTCTAATGCTCTTTGGGAACTCCTTGCGTAGCACCACAAACGTGGGGGCTGCAGGCTTTGCTGCTGCCTTCAGCCTCAAAGCCACCCTTTCCCACTTGGCGCCGCGCCAGGCACAAAAATGGCCATACGGCTGGAGATGGGTCCCCCGCCTAAAGAGCCAGCAGGGAAAACTATGCCTTGTTCTAAAGCTCTTTGGGAACCGCTTGCGTAGCCCCACAGACATGGGGGCTGCAGGCTTTCCTGCTGCCTTCAGCCTCGACAACACCCTTTCCCACTTGGCGCCGCACTAGGCACAAAAATGGCCTATGGCTGGAGATGGGTCTCCCGCCCAAAGAGCCAGCAGGGAAAACTATGCCTTCTTCTAAAACTCTTTGGGAACCGCTTGCGTAGCCCCACAGACCTGGGGGCTGCAGGCTTTCCTGCTGCCTTCAGCCTCGACACCACCCTTTCCCACTTGGCGCCGCGGCAGGCACAAAAATGGCCATACGGCTGGAGATGGGTCTCCCGCCCAAAGAGCCAGCAGGGAAAACTATGCCTTGTTCTAAAGCTCTTTGGAAACCGCTTGCGTACCCCACAGACCTGGGGGCTGCGGGCTTTGCTGCTGCCTTCAGCCTCGACAGCACCCTTTCCCACTTGGCGCCGGGCCAGGCACAAAAATGGCCATACGGCTGGAGATGGGTCCCCTACCCAAGGAGCCAGCGGGGAAAACTATGCCTTATTCTAAAGCTGTTTGGGAACCGCTTGCGTAGCCGCACAGACCTGGGGCTGCGGGCTTTCCTGCTGCCTTCAGCCTCAAAGCCACCCTTTCCCACTTGGCGCCGCGCTAGGCACAAAAATGGCCTATGGCTGGAGATGGGTCCCCCCCCCAAAGAGCCAGCAGGGAAAACTATGCCTTGTTCTAAAGCTCTTTGGGAACCGCTTGCGTAGCCCCACAGACCTGGGGGGTGCGGGCTTTCCTGCTGCCTTCAGCCTCAAAAACACCCTTTCCCACTTGGCGCCGCGCCAGGCACAAAAATGGCCATACGGCTGGAGATGGGTCCCCCGCCCAAAGAGCCAGCAGGGAAAACTATGCCTTGTTCTAAAGCTCTTTGGGAACCGCTTGCGTAGCCCCACAGACCTAGGGGCTGCAGGCTTTGCTGCTTCCTTCAGCATCAAAACCACCCTTTCCCACTACGCACCGCGCCAGGCACAAAAATGGCCATTTGTCTGGAGATTGTTCCCCTGCCCAAGGAGCCAGCAGGGAAAACTATGCCTTGTTCTAAAGCTCTTTGGGAACCGCTTGCGTAGCCCCACAGACCTGGGGGCTGCGGGCTTTGCTGCTGCCTTCAGACTCAAAGCCACCCTTTCCCACTTGGCGCCGCGCCAGGCACCAAAATAGCCATACGGCTGGAGATGGTTCCCCTGCCCAAGGAGCCAGCAGGGAAAATAATGCCTTGTTCTAAAGCTCTTTGGGAACCGCTTGCGTAGCCCCACAGACCTGGGGGCTGCAGGCTTTCCTGCTGCCTTCAGCCTCAAAGCCACCCTTACCACTTGGCGCCGCATCAGGCACAAAAATGGTCTATGGCTGGGGATGGGTCCCCCGCCCAAAGAGCCAGCAAGGAAAACTATGCCTTGTTCTAAAGCTCTTTGGGAACCGCTTGCGTAGCCCCACAGACCTGGGGGCTGCAGGCTTTCCTGCTGCCTTCAGCCTCGACACCACCCTTTCCCACTTGGCGCCGCGCCAGGCACAAAAATGGCCATACGGCTGGAGATGGGTCCCCTGCCCAAGGAGCCAGCAGGGAAAACTATGCCTTGTTCTAAAGCTCTTTGGGAACCGCTTGCGTAGCCCCACAGACCTGGGGGCTGCGGGCTTTGCTGCTGCCTTCAGCCTCGACACCACCCTTTCCCACTTGGCGCCGCGCCAGGCACAAAAATGGCCATACGGCTGGAGATGGGTCCCACGCATAAAAGCCAGCAGGGAAAACTATGCCTTGTTCTAAAGCTCTTTGGGAACCGCTTGCGTAGCCCCACAGACGTGGGGGCTGCAGGCTTTGCTGCTGCCTTCAGCCTCAAAGCCACCCTTTCCCACTATGCACCGCGCCAGGCATAAAAATAGCCATACGACTGGAGATGGGTCCCCCGCCCAAAGAGCCAGCAGGGAAAACTATGCCTTGTTCTAAAGCTCTTTGGGAACCGCTTGCTTGGCCCCACATACCTGGGGGCTGCGGGCTTTCCTGCTGCCTTCAGCCTCAAAGCCACCCTTTCCCACTTGGCCCCGCATCAGGCACAAAAATGGCCATACGGCTGGAGATGGGTCCCCCGCCCAAGGAGGCAGCAGGGAAAACTATGCCTTGTTCTAAAGCTCTTTGGGAACAGCTTGCGTAGCCCCACACACGTGGGGGCTGCGGGCTTTGCTGCTGCCTTCAGCCTCGACACCACCCTTTCCCACTTGGCGCCACGCCAGGCACAAAAATGGCCATACGGCTGGAGATGGGTCCCCTGACCAAAGAGCCAGCAGGGAAAACTATGCCTTGTTCTAAAGCTCTTTGGGAACCGCTTGCTTGGCCCCACAGACCTGGGGGCTGTGGGCTTTCCTGCTGCCTTCAGCCTCAAAACCACCCTTTCCAACTTAGCGCCGCGCCAGGTACAAAAATGGCCATACGGCTGGAGATGGGTCCCCCGCCCAAAGAGCCAGCAGGGAAAACTATGCCTTGTTCTAAAGCTCTTTGGGAACCACTTGCGTAGCCCCACAGACCTGGGGGCTTCGGGCTTTCCTGCTGCCTTCAGCCTCGACAGCACCCTTTCCCACTTGGCACTGCGCCAGGCACAAAAATGGCCTATGGCTGGAGATGTGTCCCATGCCCAAAGAGCCAGCAGGGAAAACTATGCCTTGTTCTAAAGCTCTTTGGGAACCGCTTGCGTAGCCCCACAGACCTGGGGGCTGCGGGCTTTCCTGCTGCCTTCAGCCTCGACACCACCCTTTCCCACTTGGCGCCGCGCCAGGCACAAAAATGGCCATACGGCTGGAGATCGGTCCCCTGCCCAAAGAGCCAGCAGGGAAAACTATGCCTTGTTCTAAATCTCTTTGGGAACCGCTTGCATAGCCCCACAGACCTGGGGGCTGCAGGCTTTGCTGCTGCCTTCAGACTCAAAGCCACCCTTTCCCACTTGGCGCCGCGCCGGGCTCAAAAATGGCCATACGGCTGGAGATGGGTCCCCCGCCCAAGGAGCCAGCAGGGAAAACTATGCCTTGTTCTAAAGCTCTTTGGGAACCGCTTGCATAGCCCCACAGACCATTGGGCTGCAGGCTTTCGTGCTGCCTTCAGCCTCGACACCACCCTTTCCCACTTGGCGCCACGCCAGGCACAAAAATGGCCATACGGCTGGAGATGGGTCCCCTGACCAAAGAGCCAGCTGGGAAAACTATGCCTTGTTCTAAAGCTCTTTGGGAACCACTTCCGTAGCCCCACAGAGCTGGGGGCTGCAGGCTTTGCTGCTGCCTTCAGCCTCAAAGCCACCCTTTCCCACTTGGCGCCGCGCCAGGCTCAAAAATGGCCATACGGCTGGAGATGGGTCCCCTGCCCAAGGAGCCAGCAGGGAAAACTATGCCTTGTTCTAAAGCTCTTTGGGAACCGCTTGCGTAGCCCCACAGACGTGGGGGCTGCAGGCTTTCCTGCTGCCTTCAGCCTCGACAGCACCCTTTCCCACTTGGCACTGCGCCAGGCACAAAAATGGCCTATGGCTGGACATGGGTCCCCCGCCCAAAGAGCCAGCAGGGAAAACTATGCCTTGTTCTAAAGCTCTTTGGGAACCGCTTGCATAGCCCCACAGACCTGGGGGCTGCGGGCTTTCCTGCTGCCTTCAGCCTCGACACCACCCTTTCCCACTTGGCACCGCGCCAGGCACAAAAATGGCCTATGGCTGGAGATTGGTCCCATGCCCTAAGAGCCAGCTGGGAAAACTATGCCTTGTTCTAAAGCTCTTTGGGAACCGCTTGCGTAGCCACACAGACCTGGGGGCTGCAGGCTTTCCTGCTGCCTTCAGCCTCAAAGCCACCCTTTCCCAAATGGCGCCGCATCAGGCACAAAAATGGCCATACGGCTGGAGATGGGTCCCCCGCCCAAGGAGCCAGCAGGGAAAACTATGCCTTGTTCTAAAGCTCTTTGGGAACTGCTTGCGTAGCCCCACAGACCTGGGGGCTGCGGGCTTTCCTGCTGCCTTCAGCCTCAAAGCCACCCTTTCCCACTTGGCGCCGCGCCAGGCACAAAAATGGCCATACGGCTAGAGATGGGTCCCACGCCCAAAAGCCAGCAGGGAAAATAATGCCTTGTTCTAAAGCTCTTTGGGAACCGCTTGCGTAGCCCCACAGACCTGGGGGCTGCGGGCTTTGCTGCTGCCTTCAGCCTCAAAACCACCCTTTCCCACTACGCATCGCGCCAGGCATAAAAATAGCCATACGACTGGAGATGGGTCCCCCGCCCAAAGAGCCAGCAGGGAAAACTATGCCTTGTTCTAAAGCTCTTTGGGAACCGCTTGCGTGGCCCCACATACCTGGGGGCTGCAGGCTTTCCGGCTGCCTTCAGCCTCAAAGACACCCTTTCCCACTTGGCGCCGCGCCAGGCTCAAAAATGGCCATACGGCTGGAGATGGGTCCCCCGCCCGAAGAGCCAGCAGGGAAAACTATGCCTTGTTCTAAAGCTCTTTGGGAACAGCTTGCGTAGGCCCACACACGTGGGGGCTGCGGGCTTTCCTGCTGCCTTCAGCCTCGACACCACCCTTTCCCACTTGGCGTCGCGCCAGGCACAAAAATGGCCATACGGCTGGAGATGGGTCCCCCGCCCAAAGAGCCAGCAGGGAAAATTATGCCTTGTTCTAAAGCTCTTTGGGAACCGCTTGCGTAGCCCCACAGACCTGGGGGCTGCAGGCTTTGCTGCTGCCTTCAGCCTCAAAGCCACCCTTTCCCACTTGGCACTGCGCCAGGCACAAAAATGGCCTATGGCTGGAGATGGGTCCCCCGCCCAAAGAGCCAGCAGGGAAAACTATGCCTTGTTCTAAAGCTCTTTGGGAATCGCTTGCTTGGCCCCACAGACGTGGGGGCTGCAGGCTTTGCTGCTGTCTTCAGACTTGACACCACCCTTTCCCACTTGGCGCCACGCCATGCACAAAAATGGCCATATGTCTGGAGATGGGTCCCCCGCCCACAGAGCCAGCAGGGAAAATTATGCCTTGTTCTAAAGCTCTTTGGGAACCACTTGCGTAGCCCCACAGACGTGGGGGCTGCGGGCTTTCCTGCTGCCTTCAGCCTCGACACCACCCTTTCCCACTTGGCGCCGTGCCAGGCACTAAAATGGCCTATGGCTGGAGATAGGTCCCACGCCCTAAGAGCCAGCGGGGAAAACTATGCCTTGTTCTAAAGCTCTTTGGGAACTGCTTGCGTAGCCCCACAAACGTGGGGGCTGCAGGCTTTGCTGCTGCCTTCAGCCTCGACAGCACCCTTTCCCACTTGGCACTGCGCCAGGCACAATAATGGCCTATGGCTGGAGATTGTTCCCCCGCCCAAAGAGACACCAGGGAAAACTATGCCTTGTTCTAAAGCTCTTTGGGAACTGCTTGCGTAGCCCCACATAAGTGGGGGATGCAGGCTTTGCTGCTGCCTTCAGCATCAAAACCACCCTTTCCCACTTGGCGCCGCGCCAGGCACAAAAATGGCCATCTGTCTGGAGATTGGTCCCCTGAGCAAGGAGCCAGCAGGGAAAATTCTGCCTTGTTCTAAAGCTCTTTGGAAACCGCTTGCGTAGCCCCACAGACCTGGGGGCTGCAGGCTTTCCTGCTGCCTTCAGCCTCAAAACCACCCTTTCCCACTTGGCGCCGCATCAGGCACAAAAATGGCCATACGACTGGAGATGGTTCCCCTGCCCAAGGAGCCAGCAGGGAAAACTATGCCTTGTTCTAAAGCTCTTTGGGAACCGCTTGCGTAGCCCCACAGACCTGGGGGCTGCGGGCTTTCCTGCTGCCTTCAGCCTCAAAACCACCCTTTCCCACTTGGCGCCATATCAGGCACAAAAATGGCCTATGGCTGGAGATGGGTCCCCCGCCCAAGGAGCCAGCAGGGAAAACTATGCCTTGTTCTAAAGCTCTTTGGGAACCGCTTGCATAGTCCCACAGACCTGGGGGCTGCAGGCTTTCCTGCTGCCTTCAGCCTCGACAACACCCTCTCCCACTTGGCGCCGCGCCAGGCACAAAAATGGCCATACGGCTGGAGATGGGTCTCCCGCCCAAAGAGCCAGCAGGGAAAACTATGCCTTGTTCTAAAGCTCTTTGGGAACCGCTTGCGTACCCCACAGACGTGGGGGCTGCGGGCTTTCCTGCTGCCTTCAGCCTCAAAACCACCCTTTCCCACTTGGCGCCGCGCCAGGCACCAAAATGGCCATACGGCTGGAGATGGGTCCCCCGCCCAAAGAGCCAGCAGGGAAAACTATGCCTTGTTCTAAAGCTCTTTGGGAACCGCTTGCGTAGCCGCACAGACCTGGGGGCTGTTGGATTTCCTGCTGCCAGCAGCCTCAAAGCCACCCTTTCCCACTTGGCGCCGCGCCAGGCACAAAAATGGCCATACGGCTGGAGATGGGTTCCACGCCCAAAGAGCCAGCAGGGAAAACTATGCCTTGTTCTAAAGCTCTTTGGGAACCGCTTGCGTAGCCCCACAGACGTGGGGGCTGCGGGCTTTCCTGCTGCCTTCAGCCTCAAAACCAGCGTTTCCCACTTGGCGCTGCGCCAGGCACAAAAATGGCCATACGGCTGGAGATGTGTCCCATGCCCAAAGAGCCAGCAGGGAAAACTATGCCTTGTTCGAAAGCTCTTTGGGAACCACTTGCGTAGCCCCACAGACCTGGGGGCTGCAGGCTTTGCTGCTGCCTTCAGCATCAAAACCACCCTTTCCCACTACGCACCGCGCCAGGCACAAAAATGGCCATTTGTCTGGAGATTGTTCCCCTGCCGAAAGAGCCAGCTGGGAAAACTATGCCTTGTTCTAAAGCTCTTTGGGAACCGCTTGAGTAGCCCCACAGACCTGGGGGCTGCAGGCTTTGCTGCTGCCTTCAGCCTCGACAACACCCTTTCCCACTTGGCGCCGCGCTAGGCACAAAAATGGCCTATGGCTGGAGATGGGTCTCCCGCCCAAAGAGCCAGCAGGGAAAACTATGCCTTGTTCTAAAGCTCTTTGGGAACCGCTTGCTTGGCGCCACAGACGTGGGGGCTGCAGGCTAATCTGATGCCTTCAGCCTCGACACCACCCTTTCCCACTTGGCGCCGCGCCAGGCACAAAAATGGCAATATATCTGGAGATGGGTCCCCTGCCAAAAGAGCCAACAGGGAAAACTATGCCTTGTTCTAAAGCTCTTTGGGAACCACTTGCGTAGCCGCACAGACCTGGGGGCTGCAGGCTCTCCTGCTGCCTTCAGCCTCGACAACACCCTTTCCCACTTGGCGCCGCGCTAGGCACAAAAATGGCCTATGGCTGGAGGTGGGTCTCCCGCCCAAAGAGCCAGCAGGGAAAACTATGCCTTGTTCTAAAGCTCTTTGGGAACCGCTTGCTTGGCCCCAAAGACCTGGGGGCTGCAGGCTTTGCTGCTGTCTTCAGACTCGACACCACCCTTTCCCACTTGGCGCCGCGCCAGGCACCAAAATGGCCATATGTCTGGAGATGGGTCCCCTGCCCAAAGAGCCAGCAGGGAAAATTATGCCTTGTTCTAAAGCTCTTTGGGAACCACTTCCGTAGCCCCACAGATATGGGGGCTGCAGGCTTTCCTGCTGCCTTCAGCCTCGACACCACCCTTCCCCAATTGGCGCCGTGCCAGGCACTAAAATGGCCTATGGCTGGAGATGGGTCCCACGCCCTAAGAGCCAGCGGGGAAAACTATGCCTTGTTCTAAAGCTCTTTGGGAACCGCTTGCGTAGCCCCACAAACGTGGGGGCTGCAGGCTTTGCTGCTGCCTTCAGCCTCAAAGCCACCCTTTCCCACTTGGCGCCATGCCAGGCTCAAAAATGTCCTATGGCTGGAGATGGGTCCCCCGCCCAAAGAGCCAGCAGGGAAAAGTATGCCTTGTTCGAAAGCTCTTTGGGAACCGCTTGCGTAGCCGCACAGACCTGGGGGCTGCAGGCTTTCCTGCTGCCTTCAGCCTCGACAGCACCCTTTCCCACTTGGCACTGCGCCTGGCACAATAATGGCCTATGGCTGGAGATTGTTCCCCCGCCCAAAGAGCCAGCAGGGAAAACTATGCCTTGTTCTAAAGCTCTTTGGGAACCGCTTGCGTAGCCCCACAGACCTGGGGGCTGCAGGCTTTCCTGCTGCCTTCAGCCTCGACACCACCCTTTCCCACTTAGCGCCGCACTAGGCACAAAAATGGCCGATGGCTGGAGATGGGTCCCCCGCCCAAGGAGCCAGCAGGGAAAACTATGCCTTGTTCTAAAGCTCTTTGGGAACCGCTTGCGTAGCCCCACAGACCTGACGGCTGCAGGCTTTCCTGCTGCCTTCAGCCTCAAAGCCACCCTTTTCCCCTTGGCACCGCGCCAGACACAAAAATGGCCTATGGCTGGAGATGGGTCCCCTGCACAAAGAGCCAGCAGGGAAAACTATGCCTTGTTCTAAAGCTCTTTGTGAACCGCTTGCGTAGCCCCACAGACCTGGGGGCTGCAGGCTTTCCTGCTGCCTTCAGCCTCGACACCACCCTTTCCCACTTGGCGCCGCACCAGGCTCAAAAATGGCCATACGGCTGGAGATGGGTCCCCCGCCCAAAGAGCCAGCAGGGAAAACTATGCCTTGTTCTAAAGCTCTTTGGGAACCGCTTGCGTAGCCCCACAGACCTGGGGGCTGCAGGCTTTGCTGCTGCCTTCAGCCTCAAAGCCACCCTTTCCCACTTGGCGCCGCGCCAGGCACAAAAATGGCCATACGGCTGGAGATGGGTCCCCTACCCAAGGAGCCAGCAGGGAAAACTATGCCTTGTTCTAAAGCTCTTTTGGAACTGCTTGCGTAGCCCCACAGACCTGGGGGCTGCGGGCTTTCCTGCTGCCTTCAGCCTCAAAGCCACCCTTTCCCACTTGGCGCCGCGCCAGGCACAAAAATGGCCATACGGCTGGAGATGGGTCCCCCGCCCAAGGAGCCAGCAGGGAAAACTATGCCTTGTTCTAAAGCTCCTTGGGAATCGCTTGCGTAGCCCCACAGACCTGGGGGCTGCAGGCTCTCCTGCTGCCTTCAGCCTCGACAACACCCTTTCCCACTTGTCGCCGCGCTAGGCACAAAAATGGCCTATGGCTGGAGGTGGGTCTCCCGCCCAAAGAGCCAGCAGGGAAAACTATGCCTTGTTCTAAAGCTCTTTGGGAAACGCTTGCTTGGCCCCAAAGACCTGGGGGCTGCAGGCTTTGCTGCTGTCTTCAGACTCGACACCACCCTTTCCCACTTGGCGCCGCGCCAGGCACCAAAATGGCCATATGTCTGGAGATGGGTCCCCTGCCCAAAGAGCCAGCAGGGAAAATTATGCCTTGTTCTAAAGCTCTTTGGGAACCACTTCCGTAGCCCCACAGACATGGGGGCTGCAGGCTTTCCTGCTGCCTTCAGCCTCGACACCACCCTTTCCCACTTGGCGCCGTGCCAGGCACTAAAATGGCCTATGGCTGGAGATGGGTCCCACGCCCTAAGAGCCAGCGGGGAAAACTATGCCTTGTTCTAAAGCTCTTTGGGAACTGCTTGCGTAGCCGCACAGACCTGGGGGCTGCAGGCTCTCCTGCTGCCTTCAGCCTCGACAACACCCTTTCCCACTTGTCGCCGCGCTAGGCACAAAAATGGCCATACGGCTGGAGGTTGGTACCCTGCCCAAGGAGCCAGCAGGGAAAACTATGCCTTATTCTAAAGCTCTTTGGGAACCGCTTGTGTAGCCCCACAGACTTGGGGGCTGCGGGCTTTCCTGCTGCCTTCAGCCTCGACACCACCCTTTCCCACTTGGCGCCGCGCCAGGCTCAAAAATGGCCATACGGCTGGAGATGGGTCCCCCGCCCAAAGAGCCAGCAGGGAAAACTATGCCTTGTTCTAAAGCTCTTTGGGAACCGCTTGCGTAGCCCCACAGACCTGGGGGCTGCAGGCTTTGCTGCTGCCTTCAGCCTCAAAGCCACCCTTTCCCACTTGGCGCCGCGCCAGGCACAAAAATGGCCATACGGCTGGAGATGGGTCCCCTACCCAAGGAGCCAGCAGGGAAAATTATGCCTTGTTCTAAAGCTCTTTTGGAACTGCTTGCGTAGCCCCACAGAGCTGGGGGCTGCGGGCTTTCCTGCTGCCTTCAGCCTCAAAGCCACCCTTTCCCACTTGGCGCCGCGCCAGGCACAAAAATGGCCATACGGCTGGAGATGGGTCCCCCGCCCAAGGAGCCAGCAGGGAAAACTATGCCTTGTTCTAAAGCTCCTTGGGAATCGCTTGCGTAGCCCCACAGACCTAGGGGCTGCAGGCTTTCCTGCTGCCTTCAGCCTCGACAGCACCCTTTCCCACTTGGCACTGCGCCAGGCACAAAAATGGCCATACGGCTGGAGATGGGTCCCCCGCCCAAAGAGCCAGCAGGGAAAACTATGCCTTGTTCTAAAGCTCTTTGGGAACCGCTTGCGTAGCCCCACAGGCCTGGGGGCTGCGGGCTTTCCTGCTGCCTTCAGCCTCAAAGCCACCCTTTCCCACTTGGCGCCGTGCCAGGCCCTAAAATGGCCTATGGCTGGAGATGGGTCCCACGCCCTAAGAGCCAGCGGGGAAAACTATGCCTTGTTCTAAAGCTCTTTGGGAACTCCTTGCGTAGCACCACAAACGTGGGGGCTGCAGGCTTTGCTGCTGCCTTCAGCCTCAAAGCCACCCTTTCCCACTTGGCGCCGCGCCAGGCACAAAAATGGCCATACGGCTGGAGATGGGTCCCCCGCCCAAGGAGCCAGCAGGGAAAACTATGCCTTGTTCTAAAGCTCTTTGGGAACCGCTTGCGTAGCCCCACAGACATGGGGGCTGCAGGCTTTCCTGCTGCCTTCAGCCTCGACAACACCCTTTCCCACTTGGCGCCGCACTAGGCACAAAAATGGCCTATGGCTGGAGATGGGTCTCCCGCCCAAAGAGCCAGCAGGGAAAACTATGCCTTGTTCTAAAACTCTTTGGGAACCGCTTGCGTAGCCCCACAGTCCTGGGGGCTGCAGGCTTTCCTGCTGCCTTCAGCCTCGACACCACCCTCTCCCACTTGGCGCCGCGGCAGGCACAAAAATGGCCATACGGCTGGAGATGGGTCTCCCGCCCAAAGAGCCAGCAGGGAAAACTATGCCTTGTTCTAAAGCTCTTTGGGAACCCCTTGCGTAGACCCACAGACGTGGGGGCTGCGGGCTTTGCTGCTGCCTTCAGCCTCGACACCACCCTTTCCCACTTGGCGCCGCGCCAGGCACAAAAATGGCCTATGGCTGGAGATGGGTCCCCCGCCCAAGGAGCCAGCAGGGAAAACTATGCCTTCTTCTAAAACTCTTTGGGAACCGCTTGCGTAGCCCCACAGACCTGGGGGCTGCAGGCTTTGCTGCTGCCTTCAGGCTCGACAACACCCTTTCCCAGTTGGCGCCGCGGCAGGCACAAAAATGGCCATACGGCTGGAGATGGGTCTCCCGCCCAAAGAGCCAGCAGGGAAAACTATGCCTTGTTCTAAAGCTCTTTGGGAACCGCTTGCGTACCCCACAGACCTGGGGGCTGCGGGCTTTGCTGCTGCCTTCAGCCTCGACAGCACCCTTTCCCACTTGGCGCCGGGCCAGGCACAAAAATGGCCATACGGCTGGAGATGGGTCCCCTACCCAAGGAGCCAGCGGGGAAAACTATGCCTTATTCTAAAGCTGTTTGGGAACCGCTTGCGTAGCCCCACAGACCTGGGGCTGCGGGCTTTCCTGCTGCCTTCAGCCTCAAAGCCACCCTTTCCCACTTGGCGCCGCGCTAGGCACAAAAATGGCCTATGGCTGGAGATGGGTCCCCCGCCCAAAGAGCGAGCAGGGAAAACTATGCCTTGTTCTAAAGCTCTTTGGGAACCGCTTGCGTAGCCCCACAGACCTGGGGGGTGCGGGCTTTCCTGCTGCCTTCAGCCTCAAAAACACCCTTTCCCACTTGGCGCCGCGCCAGGCACAAAAATGGCCATACGGCTGGAGATGGGTCCCCCGCCCAAAGAGCCAGCAGGGAAAACTATGCCTTGTTCTAAAGCTCTTTGGGAACCGCTTGCGTAGCCCCACAGACCTGGGGGCTGCAGGCTTTGCTGCTGCCTTCAGATTCGACAACACCCTTTCCCACTTGGCGCCGCGCTAGGCACAAAAATGGCCTATGGCTGGAGATGGGTCCCCCGCCCAAGGAGCCAGCAGGGAAAACTATGCCTTGTTCTAAAGCTCTTTGGGAACTGCTTGCGTAGCCCCACAGACCTGGGGTCTGCGGGCTTTCCTGCTGCCTTCAGCCTCGACAACACCCTTTCCCACTTGGCGCCGCGCTAGGCACAAAAATGGCTATACGGCTGGAGATGGGTCCCCCGCCCAAAGAGCCAGCAGGGAAAACTATGCCTTGTTCTAAAGCTCTTTGGGAACCACTTGGGTAGCCCCACAGACCTGGGGTATGCAGACTTTGCTGCTGCCTTCAGCCTCAAAACCACCCTTTCCCACTTGGCGCCGCGCCAGGCACAAAAATGGCTATACGGATGGACATGGGTCCCCTTCCCAAAGAGCCTGCAGGGAAAACTATGCCTTGTTCTAAAGCTCTTTGGGAACCGCTTGAATTGTCCCACAGACCTGGGGGCTGCAGGCTTTCCTGCTGCCTTCAGCCTCAAAACCACCCTTTCCCTCTGGGCGCCGGGACAGACACAAATATTGCCTATGGCTGGAGATGGGTCTCCGGCCCAAAGAGCCAGCAGGGAAAACTATGCCTTGTTCTAAAGCTCTTTGGGAACCGCTTGCATAGCCCCACAGACCTGGGGGCTGCGGGCTTTGCTGCTGCCTTCAGTCTCGACACCACCCTTTCCCACTTGGTGCCGCGCCAGGCACAAAAATGGCCATACGGCTGGAGGTTGGTACCCTGCCCAAGGAGCCAGAAGGGAAAACTATGCCTTATTCTAAAGCTCTTTGGGAACCGCTTGTGTAGCCCCACAGACTTGGGGGCTGCGGGCTTTCCTACTGCTTTCAGCCTCGACACCACCCTTTCCCACTTGGCGCCGCGCTAGGCACAAAAATGGCCATACGGCTGGAGATGGGTCCCCCACCCAAAGAGCCAGCAGGGAAAACTATGCCTTGTTCTAAAGCTCTTTGGGACCCGCTTGCGTAGCCCCACAGATCTGGAGGCTGCGGGCTTTCCTACTGCCTTCAGCCTCAAAACCACCCTTTCCCTCTGGGCGCCGGGACAGACACAAAAATGGCCTATGGCTGGAGATGGGTCTCCCGCCCAAAGAGCCAGCAGGGAAAACTATGCCTTGTTCTAAAGCTCTTTGGGAACCGCTTGCGTAGCCGCACAGACCTGGGAGCTGCGGGCCTTCCTGCTGACTTCAGCCTCGACACCACCCTTTCCCACTGGGCACCGCGCCAGGCACAATAATGGCCATACGGCTGGAGATGGGTCTCCCGCCCAAAGAGCCAGCAGGGAAAACTATGCCTTGTTCTAAAGCTCTTTGGGAACCGCTTGCGTAGCCGCACAGACCTGGGGGCTGCGGGCTTTGCTGCTGCCTTCAGCCTCAAAACCACCCTTTCCCACTTGGCGTCGCGCCAAGCACAAAAATGGACATATGGATGGAGATGGATCCCCCGCCCAAACAGCCAGCAGGGAAAACTGTGCCTTGTTCTAAAGCTCTTTCGGAACCGCTTGTGTAGCCCCACAGACCTGGGGGCTGCGGGCTTTCCTGCTAGCTTCAGCCTCGACACCACCCTTTCCCACTTGGTGCCGCGCGAGGCACAAAAATGGCCATTCGGCAGGCAATGGGTCCCCCGCCCAAGGAGCCAGCAGGGAAAACTATGCCTTGTTCTAAAGCTCTTTGGGAACTGCTTGCGTAGCCCCACAGACCTGGGGGCTGCAGGCTTTCCTGCTGCCTTCAGCCTCGACACCACCCTTTCCCACTTGGCGCCGCGCTAGCACAAAAATGGCCATATGTCTGGAGATGTGTGCCACGCCCAAAGAGCCATCAGGGAAAACTATGCCTTGTTCTAAAGGTCTTTGGGAACCGCTTGCGTAGCCCCACAGACCTAGGGGCTGCGGGCTTTCCTGCTGCCTTCAGCCTCGACACCACCCTTTCCCACTTGGCGCCACGCCAGGCACAAAAATGGACATATGGATAGAGATGGGTCCCCCGCCCAAACAGCCAGGAGGGAAAACTGTGCCTTGTTCTAAAGCTCTTTGGGAACCGCTTGCGTAGCCCCACAGACCTGGGGGCTGCAGGCTTTCCTGCTAGCTTCAGCCTCGACACCACCCTTTCCCACTTGGTGCCACGCCAGGCACAAAAATGGCCATACGGCAGGCAATGGGTCCCCCGCCCAAAGAGCCAGCAGGGAAAACTATGCCTTGTTCTAAAGCTCTTTGGGAACCGCTTGCGTAGCCCCACAGACCTGGGGGCTGCGGGCTTTGCTGCTGCCTGCAGCCTCAAAGCCACCCTTTCCCACTTGGCGCCGCGCCATGCACAAAAATGGCCATACGGCTGGAGATGGGTCAACCGCCCAAGGAGCCAGCAGGGAAAACTATGCCTTGTTCTAAAGCTCTTTGGGAACCGCTTGCGTAGCCCCACAGACGTGGGGGCTGCAGGCTTTCCTGCTGCCTTCAGCCTCGACACCACCCTTTCCCACTTGGCGCCGCGCCAGGCACAAAAATCGCCATACGGCTGGAGATGGGTCCCCCGCCCACAGAGCCAGCAGGGAAAACTATGCCTTGTTCTAAAGCTCTTTGGGAACCGCTTGAATTGTCCCACAGACCTGGGGGCTGCAGGCTTTGCTGCTGCCTTCAGCCTCAAAACCACCCTTTCCCTCTGGGCGCCGGGACAGACACAAAAATTGCCTATGGCTGGAGATGGGTCTCCGGCCCAAAGAGCCAGCAGGGAAAACTATGCCTTGTTCTAAAGCTCTTTGGGAACCGCTTGCGTAGCCCCACAGACCTGGGGGCTGCGGGCTTTGCTGCTGCCTTCAGCCTCGACACCACCCTTTCCCACTTGGCGCCACGCCAGGCACAAAAATGGCCATACGGCTGGAGGTTGGTACCCTGCCCAAGGAGCCAGCAGGGAAAACTATGCCTTATTCTAAAGCTCTTTGGGAACCGCTTGTGTAGCCCCACAGACTTGGGGGCTGCGGGCTTTCCTACTGCTTTCAGCCTCGACACCACCCTTTCCCACTTGGCGCCGCGCTAGCACAAAAATGGCCATATGGCTGGAGATGGGTCCCCCACCCAAAGAGCCAGCAGGGAAAACTATGCCTTGTTCTAAAGCTCTTTGGGAACCGCTTGCGTAGCCCCACAGACATGGGGGCTGCAGGCTTTCCTGCTGCCTTCAGCCTCGACAACACCCTTTCCCACTTGGCGCCGCACTAGGCACAAAAATGGCCTATGGCTGGAGATGGGTCTCCCGCCCAAAGAGCCAGCAGGGAAAACTATGCCTTGTTCTAAAACTCTTTGGGAACCGCTTGCGTAGCCCCACAGTCCTGGGGGCTGCAGGCTTTCCTGCTGCCTTCAGCCTCGACACCACCCTCTCCCACTTGGCGCCGCGGCAGGCACAAAAATGGCCATACGGCTGGAGATGGGTCTCCCGCCCAAAGAGCCAGCAGGGAAAACTATGCCTTGTTCTAAAGCTCTTTGGGAACCCCTTGCGTAGACCCACAGACGTGGGGGCTGCGGGCTTTGCTGCTGCCTTCAGCCTCGACACCACCCTTTCCCACTTGGCGCCGCGCCAGGCACAAAAATGGCCTATGGCTGGAGATGGGTCCCCCGCCCAAGGAGCCAGCAGGGAAAACTATGCCTTCTTCTAAAACTCTTTGGGAACCGCTTGCGTAGCCCCACAGACCTGGGGGCTGCAGGCTTTGCTGCTGCCTTCAGGCTCGACAACACCCTTTCCCAGTTGGCGCCGCGGCAGGCACAAAAATGGCCATACGGCTGGAGATGGGTCTCCCGCCCAAAGAGCCAGCAGGGAAAACTATGCCTTGTTCTAAAGCTCTTTGGGAACCGCTTGCGTACCCCACAGACCTGGGGGCTGCGGGCTTTGCTGCTGCCTTCAGCCTCGACAGCACCCTTTCCCACTTGGCGCCGGGCCAGGCACAAAAATGGCCATACGGCTGGAGATGGGTCCCCTACCCAAGGAGCCAGCGGGGAAAACTATGCCTTATTCTAAAGCTGTTTGGGAACCGCTTGCGTAGCCCCACAGACCTGGGGCTGCGGGCTTTCCTGCTGCCTTCAGCCTCAAAGCCACCCTTTCCCACTTGGCGCCGCGCTAGGCACAAAAATGGCCTATGGCTGGAGATGGGTCCCCCGCCCAAAGAGCCAGCAGGGAAAACTATGCCTTGTTCTAAAGCTCTTTGGGAACCGCTTGCGTAGCCCCACAGACCTGGGGGGTGCGGGCTTTCCTGCTGCCTTCAGCCTCAAAAACACCCTTTCCCACTTGGCGCCGCGCCAGGCACAAAAATGGCCATACGGCTGGAGATGGGTCCCCCGCCCAAAGAGCCAGCAGGGAAAACTATGCCTTGTTCTAAAGCTCTTTGGGAACCGCTTGCGTAGCCCCACAGACCTAGGGGCTGCAGGCTTTGCTGCTTCCTTCAGCATCAAAACCACCCTTTCCCACTACGCACCACGCCAGGCACAAAAATGGCCATTTGTCTGGAGATTGTTCCCCTGCCCAAGGAGCCAGCAGGGAAAACTATGCCTTGTTCTAAAGCTCTTTGGGAACCGCTTGCGTAGCCCCACAGACCTGGGGGCTGCAGGCTTTGCTGCTGCCTTCAGATTCGACAACACCCTTTCCCACTTGGCGCCGCGCTAGGCACAAAAATGGCCTATGGCTGGAGATGGGTCCCCCGCCCAAGGAGCCAGCAGGGAAAACTATGCCTTGTTCTAAAGCTCTTTGGGAACCGCTTGCGTAGCCCCACAGACCTGGGGTCTGCGGGCTTTCCTGCTGCCTTCAGCCTCGACAACACCCTTTCCCACTTGGCGCCGCGCTAGGCACAAAAATGGCTATACGGCTGGAGATGGGTCCCCCGCCCAAAGAGCCAGCAGGGAAAACTATGCCTTGTTCTAAAGCTCTTTGGGAACCACTTGGGTAGCCCCACAGACCTGGGGTATGCAGACTTTGCTGCTGCCTTCAGCCTCAAAACCACCCTTTCCCACTTGGCGCCGCGCCAGGCACAAAAATGGCTATACGGATGGACATGGGTCCCCTTCCCAAAGAGCCTGCAGGGAAAACTATGCCTTGTTCTAAAGCTCTTTGGGAACCGCTTGAATTGTCCCACAGACCTGGGGGCTGCAGGCTTTCCTGCTGCCTTCAGCCTCAAAACCACCCTTTCCCTCTGGGCGCCGGGACAGACACAAATATTGCCTATGGCTGGAGATGGGTCTCCGGCCCAAAGAGCCAGCAGGGAAAACTATGCCTTGTTCTAAAGCTCTTTGGGAACCGCTTGCATAGCCCCACAGACCTGGGGGCTGCGGGCTTTGCTGCTGCCTTCAGCCTCGACACCACCCTTTCCCACTTGGTGCCGCGCCAGGCACAAAAATGGCCATACGGCTGGAGGTTGGTACCCTGCCCAAGGAGCCAGAAGGGAAAACTATGCCTTATTCTAAAGCTCTTTGGGAACCGCTTGTGTAGCCCCACAGACTTGGGGGCTGCGGGCTTTCCTACTGCTTTCAGCCTCGACACCACCCTTTCCCACTTGGCGCCGCGCTAGGCACAAAAATGGCCATATGGCTGGAGATGGGTCCCCCACCCAAAGAGCCAGCAGGGAAAACTATGCCTTGTTCTAAAGCTCTTTGGGACCCGCTTGCGTAGCCCCACAGATCTGGAGGCTGCGGGCTTTCCTACTGCCTTCAGCCTCAAAACCACCCTTTCCCTCTGGGCGCCGGGACAGACACAAAAATGGCCTATGGCTGGAGATGGGTCTCCCGCCCAAAGAGCCAGCAGGGAAAACTCTGCCTTGTTCTAAAGCTCTTTGGGAACCGCTTGCGTAGCCGCACAGACCTGGGAGCTGCGGGCCTTCCTGCTGACTTCAGCCTCGACACCACCCTTTCCCACTGGGCACCGCGCCAGGCACAATAATGGCCATACGGCTGGAGATGGGTCTCCCGCCCAAAGAGCCAGCAGGGAAAACTATGCCTTGTTCTAAAGCTCTTTGGGAACCGCTTGCGTAGCCGCACAGACCTGGGGGCTGCGGGCTTTGCTGCTGCCTTCAGCCTCAAAACCACCCTTTCCCACTTGGCGTCGCGCCAAGCACAAAAATGGACATATGGATGGAGATGGATCCCCCGCCCAAACAGCCAGCAGGGAAAACTGTGCCTTGTTCTAAAGCTCTTTCGGAACCGCTTGCGTAGCCCCACAGACCTGGGGGCTGCGGGCTTTCCTGCTAGCTTCAGCCTCGACACCACCCTTTCCCACTTGGTGCCGCGCGAGGCACAAAAATGGCCATTCGGCAGGCAATGGGTCCCCCGCCCAAGGAGCCAGCAGGGAAAACTATGCCTTGTTCTAAAGCTCTTTGGGAACTGCTTGCGTAGCCCCACAGACCTGGGGGCTGCAGGCTTTCCTGCTGCCTTCAGCCTCGACACCACCCTTTCCCACTTGGTGCCGCGCCAGGCCCAAAAATGGCCATATGTCTGGAGATGTGTGCCACGCCCAAAGAGCCATCAGGGAAAACTATGCCTTGTTCTAAAGGTCTTTGGGAACCGCTTGCGTAGCCCCACAGACCTAGGGGCTGCGGGCTTTCCTGCTGCCTTCAGCCTCGACACCACCCTTTCCCACTTGGCGCCACGCCAGGCACAAAAATGGACATATGGATGGAGATGGGTCCCCCGCCCAAACAGCCAGGAGGGAAAACCGTGCCTTGTTCTAAAGCTCTTTGGGAACCGCTTGCGTAGCCCCACAGACCTGGGGGCTGCAGGCTTTCCTGCTAGCTTCAGCCTCGACACCACCCTTTCCCACTTGGTGCCACGCCAGGCACAAAAATGGCCATACGGCAGGCAATGGGTCCCCCGCCCAAAGAGCCAGCAGGGAAAACTATGCCTTGTTCTAAAGCTCTTTGGGAACCGCTTGCGTAGCCCCACAGACCTGGGGGCTGCGGGCTTTGCTGCTGCCTGCAGCCTCAAAGCCACCCTTTCCCACTTGGCGCCGCGCCATGCACAAAAATGGCCATACGGCTGGAGATGGGTCAACCGCCCAAGGAGCCAGCAGGGAAAACTATGCCTTGTTCTAAAGCTCTTTGGGAACCGCTTGCGTAGCCCCACAGACGTGGGGGCTGCAGGCTTTCCTGCTGCCTTCAGCCTCGACACCACCCTTTCCCACTTGGCGCCGCGCCAGGCACAAAAATCGCCATACGGCTGGAGATGGGTCCCCCGCCCACAGAGCCAGCAGGGAAAACTATGCCTTGTTCTAAAGCTCTTTGGGAACCGCTTGAATTGTCCCACAGACCTGGGGGCTGCAGGCTTTGCTGCTGCCTTCAGCCTCAAAACCACCCTTTCCCTCTGGGCGCCGGGACAGACACAAAAATTGCCTATGGCTGGAGATGGGTCTCCGGCCCAAAGAGCCAGCAGGGAAAACTATGCCTTGTTCTAAAGCTCTTTGGGAACCGCTTGCGTAGCCCCACAGACCTGGGGGCTGCGGGCTTTGCTGCTGCCTTCAGCCTCGACACCACCCTTTCCCACTTGGCGCCACGCCAGGCACAAAAATGGCCATACGGCTGGAGGTTGGTACCCTGCCCAAGGAGCCAGCAGGGAAAACTATGCCTTATTCTAAAGCTCTTTGGGAACCGCTTGTGTAGCCCCACAGACTTGGGGGCTGCGGGCTTTCCTACTGCTTTCAGCCTCGACACCACCCTTTCCCACTTGGCGCCGCGCTAGCACAAAAATGGCCATATGGCTGGAGATGGGTCCCCCACCCAAAGAGCCAGCAGGGAAAACTATGCCTTGTTCTAAAGCTCTTTGGGACCCGCTTGCGTAGCCCCACAGATCTGGAGGCTGCGGGCTTTCCTACTGCCTTCAGCCTCAAAACCACCCTTTCCCTCTGGGCGCCGGGACAGACACAAAAATGGCCTATGGCTGGAGATGGGTCTCCCGCCCAAAGAGCCAGCAGGGAAAACTATGCCTTGTTCTAAAGCTCTTTGGGAACCGCTTGCGTAGCCGCACAGACCTGGGAGCTGCGGGCCTTCCTGCTGACTTCAGCCTCGACACCACCCTTTCCCACTGGGCACCGCGCCAGGCACAATAATGGCCATACGGCTGGAGATGGGTCTCCCGCCCAAAGAGCCAGCAGGGAAAACTATGCCTTGTTCTAAAGCTCTTTGGGAACCGCTTGCGTAGCCGCACAGACCTGGGGGCTGCGGGCTTTGCTGCTGCCTTCAGCCTCAAAACCACCCTTTCCCACTTGGTGCCGCGCCAGGCCCAAAAATGGCCATATGTCTGGAGATGTGTGCCACGCCCAAAGAGCCATCAGGGAAAACTATGCCTTGTTCTAAAGATCTTTGGGAACCGCTTGCGTAGCCCCACAGACCTAGGGGCTGCGGGCTTTCCTGCTGCCTTCAGCCTCGACACCACCCTTTCCCACTTGGCGCCACGCCAGGCACAAAAATGGACATATGGATAGAGATGGGTCCCCCGCCCAAACAGCCAGGAGGGAAAACTGTGCCTTGTTCTAAAGCTCTTTGGGAACCGCTTGCGTAGCCCCACAGACCTGGGGGCTGCAGGCTTTCCTGCTAGCTTCAGCCTCGACACCACCCTTTCCCACTTGGCGCCGCGCCATGCACAAAAATGGCCATACGGCTGGAGATGGGTCAACCGCCCAAGGAGCCAGCAGGGAAAACTATGCCTTGTTCTAAAGCTCTTTGGGAACCGCTTGCGTAGCCCCACAGACCTGGGGGCTGCAGGCTTTCCTGCTGCCTTCAGCCTCGACACCACCCTTTCCCACTTGCCGCCGCACCATGCACAAAAATGGCCATACGGTTGGAGATGGGTCCCCCGCCCAAGGAGCCAGCAGGGAAAATTATGCCTTGTTCTAAAGCTCTTTGGGAAAAGCTTGTGTAGCCCCACAGACCTGGGGGCTGCGGGCGTTGCTGCTGCCTTCAGCCTCGACAACACCCTTTCCCACTTGGCGCCGCGCCAGGCACAAAAATCGCCATACAGCTGGAGATGGGTGCCACGGCCAAAGAGCCAGCAGGGAAAAATATGCCTTGTTCTAAAGCTCTTTGGGAACCGCTTGCATTGTCCCACAGACCTGGGTGCTGCGGGCTTTCCTGCTGCCTTCAGCCTCAAAACCACCATTTCCCTCTGGGCGCCAGGACAGGCACAAAAAAGGCCTATGGCTGGAGATGGGTCCCCCGCCCAAGGAGCCAGCAGGGAAAACTATGCCTTGTTCTAAAGCTCTTTGGGAACCGCTTGCGTAGCCCCACAGACCTGGGGGCTGCAGGCTTTCCTGCTAGCTTCAGCCTCGACACCACCCTTTCCCTCTTGGTGCCACGCCAGGCACAAAAATGGCCATTCGGCAGGCAATGGGTCCCCCGCCCAAGGAGCCATCAGGGAAAACTATGCCTTATTCTAAAGCTCTTTGGGAACCGCGTGCGTAGCCCCACAGACCTGGGGGCTGCGGGCTTTCCTGCTGCCTTCAGCCTCAAAACCACCCTTTCCACTTGGCGCCGCGCCATGCACAAAAATGGCCATACGGCTGGAGATGGGTCCCCCGCCCAAAGAGCCAGCAGGGAAAACTATGCCTTGTTCTAAAGCTCTTTGGGAACCACTTGCGTAGCCCCACAGACCTGGGGGCTGCGGGCTTTCCTGCTGCCTTCAGCCTCGACACCACCCTTTCCCACTTGGCGCCGCGCCAGGCACAAAAATGGCCATACGGCTGGAGATGGGTCCCACGCCCAAGGAGTCAGCAGGGAAAGCTATGCCTTGTTCTAAAGCTCTTTGGGAACCGCTTGCGTAGCCCCACAGACCTGGGGGCTGCGGGCTTTCCTGCTGCCTTCAGCCTCGACACCACTCTTTCCCACTGGGCACTGCGCCAGGCACAATAATGGCCATAAGGCTGGAGATGGGTCTCCCGCCCGAGGAGCCAGCTGGGAAAACTATGCCTTGTTCTAAAGCTCTTTGGGAACCGCTTGCGTAGCCCCACAGACCTGGGGGCTGCGGGCTTTCCTGCTGCCTTCTCACTCAAAACCACCCTTTCCCACTTGGCGCCGTGCCAGGCACAAAAATGGCCTATGGCTGGAGATGGGTCCCCCGCCCAAAGAGCCAGCAGGGAAAACTTTGTCTACAGTCAGTCAAGGTCGACGTATTCAACACTGATAAGAAAGATCACATGTGTTCTTTTGGTGAGGGATATCAAGTGGAAATCCTTCTCGTGGAGTGATCAAGGGATTTAAACTTTTCATCATAATCCAAAGTCTAACATGCAAAACAATTGTCTAAGCAAAGCACAATACAGTGACTATTAGTAAAACAACAACAGAGTGAAGCATCTTGTTATAAAGTCCTGTAACTGTCAGTGACCATCCAAAAAGAGTATCTCCCCATCTATGTCCTCCGCCTCTCTTCACTCTTTCCAACGCTTGGTGTATTTCTTCAACCTGATGATGGACGGTAATCAAAGTTGTCTGTCTATTTTCTTGGGCCTCTTTCAAGAGTCGCTTCAATTCATTGTGTTTTAGCAGCTTCTTCACCAGGGAGAGATTCATTCCGATAGGGGTAGGCAACAATCTCGAATCAACGTGTAATTAGGTTGTAGCAATTGAAAAGACGTAACAGGAGCTTAATAATTGAAGTCGCATCCCGTAACTTTGTGTTAGTAAAGTTCAAACACAAAGATTTGAGTGATTACTATGTCATCTCTGAATACAAGACTACAGGGAGACCTCATGCTAACGCACCCTTTCCCAATCTAGACAAGCACAGTCTCTGGGGTTTCATCGGGATGTGTCTCAAAGTGACAAACATTCTGGTTGGTGTCAAGACAAAGGTCTTGTGCTTTGAGAGTATTACTCTCACGAATGAATCCTTGTTGGTCTCGTGAAACGCATGCGTCAACATCAGCAGTTTGCCATTTAGTCTCATTTTGTCGTGCCCAACCTCTGTGCTGTGTTGGATAGAGTAGAGCTCCTTGGTGATTCAACCCCAGTGCGATGATTGGGTATATGGTGTATACTGAGGCATTGCGTATCGTTAAGACAAAAGCTGTGGCTTTGCTCTCAGTGGGATCGTAGGTGAAATTAACCAGATACCACCTGGACTGAAATCTTTTCTCAAATTCAATTGCGTTATCCCATATTACTTTTCGAATTTCGGTGGGCAAGGTGCCTTCTTCACCTTCCCTTATGATTGCGGCTGTCATAGATTGCATCCACAATTGGGCTTGGATACAACTAAGAGCCAAGGAAACATTGGTTTGGGTTGTACCAAGTGCATCTGTGATCAGCTGATGGTCTTTTTCACCCGTTTCTTCCCATTGAGGCAATATATTCGATAAAAGCCGTTGGTGGTTTCCCAATGCTAATAGAGAGGACCGTAGGGGATGTCTTAATTTGTCCAGATCAGTAGTGGTTGTGACTAGTTTGTTGGCAAGTATCTCAGCATCTATACTATTCAAGACTCCCAGGCCTGTTCCTAAGATACCAGTCGCATCCCTCTTCCGTCCGTGTGAAGTGGCAAGAGTTCGTTTGCGTAACCATGCTGACCATTCTGCATAAGATGTACTCAGGAACGGTAAGCAGGTGGGTTTGATCGCAGAGATTTTAATCCGCATTGACAATTCTGCTCGTTTGAGGGAATATGTGGGATTAAACAGTACCTGTTGTTGACCTGTGTGTGTTTAATAACGTAAGGGCCAATGTTGAAAATGTAAGGAGTTAGTCTAATGGAGGGCTTAGAAAAGAGAGAGGTGTTTTTTTTTCTCTTAGAAGAGCGAGCCTTTGAGAGTTTGTGGGGTGTAGGTTCTGGATTCATTTCAGCAAGTTCAGGTGTATTTGAGTCAATCATAAACGCAAATAACAATTCTGTGCCCTTGTAGCCCCAAATACAGTACACTACTGTAGGTTTGATGAAAGTGAAATTGTGCCAGCAATCTGAATTTGGCGCCATAATTTTGTAACAATCAGTGTTGTATTTGTCCGCTTTGGTAGAGTCTACATAGATGGTTTTAATTACAGTTGGCCTGTGGTGATTAGACCCGTCGATAAATCGGCAACCAATGTGTGTTCTTGTGGAATAATTACTAAATTGGCCAAGAATACAAAAATACAGCATTGTTCACACATTAAGGAAAGTCATAAAATCAAGAGGCTTCTGAGGTAGAATACAGCCGCAGCTAGCACACGAAGAATGCAACAGCTGGGATTCCCTGTACAAGGTTGTTTGCGAAACTACACGAGGGATGGAACGGAACGCGCTTGTTCCGTGGCCTTCCCTTGTGACGAATAGCAGATATGGGGACGAGATGGTACTACGGAACTGATAAGCGGCCTACACGCTACCCGAGCCAACATTTCGTCAAATGTTGATGAAATGCTGTCCTTTTGTGCGAACTTTGCTCACCACAATGTACCAAAACACACCTCCATCCCGGAGGCTATCCGCCCCCGAGGTGTGAACACTCCTCCTTGAGTACATTAATCATAATAAAAGTACATATGACTAAAGTCACTCAAACTCCACTTTGAAGATAAAAAAATAATATAAAAATAGCCCAAGAGAGAGGGGATGTCAGGGAAGACACCATCGCGAAGAATCCCACCGCTGTTTTCTGGGATCAGTCGACGGGCTGAGCCTTTCTTCCCCCCCATAAGGACGCCTTTGGGTAAGACTTTGATTACACCGAGTGCTTTCTCGGGGACTCTAGAAATTTCTCTAGAGAATCTCTACCCTACATTTATAGCCAGGCTGTATCGTTTATAATTTTGTCGCGCGTTTGTATATTTAACAATGTCTTTATTTGCACGTGCTTTGCAGACAGTGTATTTATCACCGGCAATCCTAAAGAACCTGTATATCTGTTGTTTAAATAAACTGCACTGTTTCAGTAGCTAGTCGTTTCGCTTTCTCACTGAAGGCGACCAAAACTTGAGAGAGGCCATGCTGGTTCAGGAGCACGACTAGACTGAAGGTGCAGCCCACTATTAGTGTCTCCAAATCGTACTAGTTTAACACATATTAAACGCGATTGGCCTGATAGTGCTGAATTGGGCATCACTCAGAATTGAAACCCAGCCGCACCTGGCCTCCCACCTCGGTGAGGAGTGTTAGAACGCAAGGGGGTTTATCTTCTGCCAAAACCGCTTGGCCCCGTTTCACGCAACAGAATTTGGCGTAGTCGGCAGGATTGCCATGGATAAACTGCTGCAAAAATATGATTGTGCCCCTTCCCAGGCTGGGAAGGAGTGGGCCCAAAAATTTTGGAAGGATGAAGAGAAAGTGGTGGAACGTATTGAAGAGCGTCGGGTTTCACAGAAGCTCAGAGCGGGGAAAGGCAAGGGTGTGATTTGTGCTGTGTTAGGCGCCTGTTTATCTTGTGCACAACAAGAAGCTAGAGAAACCCCCGCTCCTAATCTGATTTCAGCTGTAGAATATGCAACCCTGAAATGGGAGAATGAGGTGCTGAAGTCATCATTAGCCTTGCAAAAGGAGACAGGAGAAAGATTAAGAACTCAAGTCGATAAGCTTGTGAGTGAGAATGAATGTTTAGGAAACCGGAATGCTCAACTTGGGAGTGAAAAATCGCCAACTTAAAATGTTATTGAAAGGGTGACCGGGCTCTTAGATAAAATGCAGCCCTCGACCCAGGTCCAACAGATTCGTAAGTTACTGTGTTATCCAAATTCCGGAACCCAGACCGGAGATTTTTTTGTCTAATAGTGAGGATGACGAAGAAGATGAGGAGGAAAGGATTTTTACTTTGAAATCCCAAGTTTTTCCTTTACATCCTCTGGTTAAAACTGAAACTGCAGTTGATGATGGTGATGAAATTCACACCACTGTGCGTACCGTTCCATGGACACCAACCAAGTTAACAAAAATAAGGGAGAAATATTCGAGGTGACCAGAAGAGTCGGCTGTTGAGTACGTGTGGCGAGTTTCTTCTGAAGGGGGGCACAGAATTATGCTGAGTGAGGAAGAAGCAGGAGACTCTTGGGGACCAGGAGTGTTTTTAACCACTATGCCTGGGGATCATAATTATTCCCTAACCGCTCGAGCAGCCTATTGGGCAGGGGGTATGGATCCGCGAGAGAGGGGGGAGCCGTTAGAGATTAGAGCTACAGGCTACTCTGATCTGTTTGCGGCTGTACAGAAAGCAGCTTGTCTGCAAGCCATGTATGACAGAGAGGAATTTCAGAAATCCCCAATGTCAGCCGCTATCGACCCGGATCGATTAGCCCCTCTCATCCGTGGTCTTCCCGATTGCCTGAAACCGTTCCTTGTTCGCACTCAAGATCGTATACGGGATGCTCGGGGTGCTCATGGGCGGGGCCGTCGTCACTACATGCCCACCTGGAATGTACAGGAAATAGATCAATATGGGCGCCGAATGGGCTGGGCCAGCCAAACTAGTGAGAAATCCTCCGAACACCCGTGAAAGGTTCGCCAAGTCCAAACTCACACTCAAAACCCTAAATCAGAGGGAAGGTTTAAGCCTGATAAGGACCGAAATGAGTTGTGGCGTAAAGCCCTACAATTAGGGGTGCCCCGACAATTCTTGCGCGGTGACCCTACGGGAGATCTCCGTACGCTAGTCCAATCTCTACCTAGAAAGAATAATGCGGCTGGGGAGAAAAGCCTAACCAGAGAATCCCCAAGCCGTGAGAAAATTGTGCCTTCTGCACCGGAACGTAACTTGATTGATTTGACAGCGTCCCAGCCAAAACACTCCTATCCCCGGGGAGGGCAGTGAGCCACCCTGTCCGGCAGGTACTAGCAATCCAATGGCGCTCTCATAAAGACTCCGAACCCGTTATTGTCATTCCTGTTGGACCCCCGGAAGATATTGGTAAATTTTATTATTGATACCGGAGCCCAAATGTCTGCAATCACTAACGAAACAGCACAACTTCTAGGTATAAATCCCACCCGACGCAGAGTCAACTTCACGGGAATTGATGGTGTGGTAAAAACATGCCCCACTGCAAAAATTAACCTCTGGTTGCCGGGAGAGCAGCGAATGACTAGGGCAGAAGCGTTAGTGGGTGCCTCACGTACTAACCGCCTAGGATTTGACGTACTGCGTGGGCGAATGTGGAAACTCCCAGATGGAGATGGAACTGTGTGGAGTTTTGCAGGACGCAAAAAAGGATTAGACACAGTTAAATTGGGGCTATTAGAAACATCTATACTTTTGCCTCCTTCTAAAATTACCAACGTCCGACAGTACCCACTGCCTGCAGCTGCACTTGCAGGAGCAGACGGGGTGGTATCAGATTTAGAAAAAAGAAACATCATTAAGAGGACTCACGCGCCTTATAATTCACCGGTGTGGCCAGTAAAGAAACCAAAAAGGCAATGGCGTTTCACAGTAGATTACGGAAAATTAAACGCCAACACTGCACCCCTGACCGCTGCGGTTCCTAATATCGCGGAAATTGTGGCAATGATAAAAGGAGCTGCCCATGCTTGGGTGGCTGCCTTAGATGTTAAAGACATATTTTTTTTATGATTCTCCTCCTTGAGCAGGACAAAGCGCAGTTTGCATTCGCATGGAAAGGAGTCCAATATACCTTTAACCGCTTTCCGCAAGGATACAAACATTCCCCCACTATTGCCCATAATGCTTTAGCTAAAGTGCTATCAGAGATTCCTGTTTCACAGGGATGTACGGTATACCAATATGTTGACGACATCTTAATAGGGGGAGAGAGCCAAGAAAGTGTACAAGACATGATGGAAAACATCCGAAAAACATTATCAGATTTGGGATTGGAAATTCCCGACTCAAAGTGTCAGGGACCCGCACAGGAAGTTAAATTCCTGGGGGTCTGGTGGATTAAGGGAGCTGCTTCTGTCCCTCAGGATACCCTGGAAAAAATAGAGCATGGACAGAATCCATCCAGCGTGAAGGAGTTACAGCAAGTCCTGGGACTTTAAGTTATTGGCGTAAACACGTCCCTGGCTTTTCCATCATTGCTCGCCCCCTTTATTGTTTGCTCAAAAAAGGTAAATCCTGGGAGTGGACTGAACAACATACTAATGCACTAGAATTGCTAATAAAAGAGCTAAGGTTATTCCAACAACTTGGCCCCATACATCCAACTGACCCTGTCCATGTAGAATGGGGGGTCAGTGAACATGGTTCCCGTTGTAATTTATGGCAAAAGGGACCAGCAGGACCGGAGAGACCATTAGAATTTAGCTCTCACGCCTTAATGATACTGAGAGCAGATATTCAGACCTGGAGAAGAGTTTACTGTCCCTGGTGCGAGCATTGCAACGAGCAGAGCAGATAAGGAGAGAACAGAGCGTGATTGCTCGGGGCCCTTTTCGACTCCTAGATGTGGTCCGTAAAGGGGCAGCACCGCCAGCCGGCATTGCCCAGAAACCCACAGTTCGAAAGTGGTATGCTTATTTAGAAGGCATTAATGATATCATGCCAGTCTCTGAAGGTAGTATCAAAGTATCCATGCTCCAGAAGGATAGAGATGGTGCCCTATTGTTCCACTCCCCACCAAACAGACCATCTCCAATCCAAGAAGCACCTCCTCTGAAAGAAGGCAGTGATCTTACAGGAGTGTGGTTTCCTGGTGTGTCACCTCACCGTGAGAACAGCAAGTGGAAATACAAGGCCGTAGCACTGGAAGTAGCAGCGGGGGAAAGAGCAATTGAAACAGGAGAAGGTAGGGCACAAGTAGGGGAACTCAGAGCCGTCCTACTAGCTGCACAACATGGGGCTACTTACATTTACACTGACTCATATGCTGTTTTTAAAGGAGCCACTGAATGGCTAGGACACTGGGCAGCCAATGATTGGCAGGTGAATAGAGTCCCAATCTGGGAGACAGATAGCTGGAAGCAACTGTTGGAAATAGGAGGACAGAGAACATTGCACATTGCTTGGGTAAAAGGCCACGATCGTTCAAACTCGATCACTGCTCAGTTCAACCAACAGGTAGATGGCCTCACGCGGCTACAACAAATTGACATTGTAGATGACGGTCGGGAATGGGAACGCTTACTCGAATGGTTACATATTAAGCCTGGCCACACAGGCCGTACTGATCTGTATCAGGAAGGTCTAGCCCGGGGGTGGCCTGTGTCGGTTAAGCTGTGCGAACAAATGGTAACTGCCTGGTCACAATGTCGCCTACAACTCAGCAAAGATCATCCGAGTAAGGCGCCTCCCTTACACATGCGGGACAAGAAAGCGTTGTGGCATTCATAGCAGCTTGATTATATTGGGCCCTTGAGATCATCAGGTGGGAAAAGATATGTCCTGGTAGGAGTGGAGATTATCTCCAGCCTCAGTATGGCCAGCAGTTTCAAACCAGCTACCAGGGACAACACCGTGAAAGGCCTAAAAGGGTGGTTCAGCACACTTCCCCTTCCCGAGGAAATCCAGAGTGAAAACGTTTCACACTTTACCGCTTCGGTGGTACAAGATTGGGCCAAAGAAGAAGGGATTCGATGGGTATTTCATACTCCCTATTATCCCCAGGCTAATGGCATTGTTGAACGCACCAGTAGATGGGTTAAGCGTTTTGCAAAAAGTCATGAACCTGGTTGGCATTTGCGATTGGATGATGCCATCTATCAACTAAATAACAGATGGAGTGGAGACGGCTGTCCTAAAATGAAAGCTTTCTGTGTGCCTGCCAATATTATCTCTCCAAAAGCTGCCAATGAACCGGGAAAATACCCCGGAAGATTTCACACTGGACTACCTGTGCTAGTGAAAATGCCTCAAAATGGGACGGTGCCAATGGTGCTAGCTACTCCCAAAAATCCCTATGCATGGGAAGCCAAGGATTGTTCAGGGAAGATACACCGGATCAGCACCCGGTGGATCGCACCTTCTTTTTAACCCCGTCGGTCGAATAAGACCGAGCAGAGTTTCTTTTCCTTTATGTCTTACAGGAACCTTGGATGAGCTGTACAGACGGATTGGCCTACGCTACCTTTGAATGTCTCCAGGGAATCCTGACATTGAACCTGGCAATAATACTACTTTTATGATGTATGGCTATCTGGAGGCCCAAATTCTAAAATGACGAATTGGCAGATGGAATTGATGCTATTCAGTTTTACCTTTTTATTCCCTGTTGTTTGTAGTCAGAGAGACCCAGAGTGGCCATGGTCTCAAGCCTTTGTCGTCTGTAATACAAGACTACAGGGAGACCTCATGCTAACGCACCCTTTCCCAATCTAGACAAGCACAGTCTCTGGGGTTTCATCGGGATGTGTCTCAAAGTGACAAACCTTCTGGTTGGTGTCAAGACAAAGGTCTTGTGCTTTGAGAGTATTACTCTCACAAATGAATCCTTGTTGGTCTCGTGAAACGCATGCGTCAACATCAGCAGTTTGCCATTTAGTCTCATTTTGTCGTGCCCAACCTCTGTGCTGTGTTGGATAGAGTAGAGCTCCTTGGTGATTCAACCCCAGCGCGATGATTGGGTATATGGTGTATACTGAGGCATTGCGTATCGTTAAGGCAAAAGCTGTGGCTTTGCTCTCAGTGGGATCGTAGGTGAAATTAACCAGATACCACCTGGACTGAAATTTTCTCTCAAACTCAATTGCATTATCCCATATTACTTTTCGAATTTCAGTGGGCAAGGTGCCTTCTTCACCTTCCCTTATGATTTATGAGTTTTTGCAAAACGCTTAATCAATCCGTTGGTGCATTCAACAATGCCATTAGCCTGGGGATAATAGGGAGTATGAAATACCCATCGAATCCCTTCTTCTTTGGCCCAATCTTGTACCACCGAAGCCGTAAAGTGTGAACCGTTATCACTCTGGATTTCCTCGGGAAGGGGAAGTGTGCTGAACCACCCTTTTAGGCCTTTCACTGTGTTGTCCCTGGTAGCTGGTTTGAAACTGCTGGCCATACTGAGGCTGGAGATAATCTCCACTCCTACCAGGACTTATCTTTTCCCACCTGATGATCTCAGGGGCCCAATATAATCAAGCTGCCATGAATGCCACAACGCTTTCTTGTCCCGCATGTGTAAGGGAGGCGCCTTACTCGGATGATCTTTGCTGAGTCGTAGGCGACATTGTGAACAGGCAGTTACTATTTGTTCGCACAGCTTAACCGACACAAGCCACCCACCTTCCCGATACAGGTCAGGACGGCCTGTGCGGCCACGTTTAACATGTAACGATTCAAGTAAGCGTTCCCATTCCCGACCATCATCTACAATGTCAATTTGTTGTAGCCGCGTGAGGCCATCTACCTGTTGGTTGAACTGAGCAGTGATCGAGTTTGAACGATCGTGGCCTTTTACCCAAGCAATGTGCAATGGTCTCTGTCCTCCTGTTTCCAACAGTTGCTTCCAATTATCTGTCTCCCAGATTGGGACTCTATTCACCTGCCAATCGTTGGCTGCCCAGTGTCCTAGCCATTCAGTGGCTCCTTTAAAAACAGCATATGACTCAGCGTAAAAGGAGGTGGCTCCATGTTGTGCAGCTAGTAGGACAGCTCTGAGTTCCCCTACTTGTTCCCCTACCCTCCCCTGTTTCAATCGCTCTTTCTCCCGTTGTTACTTCCAGTGCTACGGCCTTATATTTCCACTTATTTTTTTCACAGTGAGATGACGCACCAGTAAACCACACTCCTGTAGATCACTGCTGTCCCTCAAAGGAGGTGCTTCTTGGATCGGAGATGGTCTATTTGGTGGGGACTGGAACAATAGGGCACCATCTATATCCTTTGGTATCCTTGTGAAGTAGCCTTGGATACTTTAACAGTGCCTTCAGAGACTGGCTTGATTTCATTAATGCCTTCTAAATAAGCATACCACTTTCGAACTGTAGGTCTCTGGGCAATGCCAGCTGGTGGTGGTGTCCCTTTACGGACCACATCTGGGAGGCGAAAAGGTCCCAGGAAAGATCACACTCTGTTCTCTTCTTATCTGCTCTGCTCGTTGCAACGCTCGCACCAGGGACAGTAAACCCTTCTCCAGGTCTGAATATCTGCTCTCAGTATCATTGAAGGAGTGGGAGCAAAATTCTAATGGTCTCTCCGGTCCTGCTGGTCCCTTTTGCCATAAATTACAACGGGAACCATGTTCACTGAACCCCCATTCTACATGGACAGGGTCAGTTGGATGTATAGGACCAAGCTGTTGGAATAACCTTAGCTCCTTTATTAGCAATTGCAGAGCATTAGTGTGTTGTTCAGTCCACACCCAGGATTTACCCTTTTTTGGCAAGCTATGAAGGGGCGAGCAATGATGGAAAAGCCAGGGACGTGTTTACGCCAATAACTTAAAGTCCCAGGACTTGCTGTAACTCCTTCACGCTGGATGGATTCTGGCCATGCTCTATTTTTTCCAGGGTATCCTGAGGGACAGAAGCAGCTCCCTTAATCCACCAGACCCCCAGGAATTTAACTTCCTGTGCGGGTCCCTGACACTTTGAGTCGGGAATTTCCAATCCCAAATCTGATAATGTTTTTCGGATGTTTTGCATCATGTCTTGTACACTTTCTTAGTTCTCTCCCCTATTAAGATGTCATCAATAATATATTGGTATACCGTACATCCCTGTGAAACAGGAATCTCTGATAGCACTTTAGCTAAAGCATTATGGGCAATAGTGGGGGAATGTTTGTATCCTTGCGGAAAGCGGTTAAAGGTATATTGGACTCCTTTCCATGCGAATGCAAACTGCGCTTTGTCCTGCTCAAGGAGGGGAATCATAAAAAAATATGTCTTTAAAATCTAAGGCAACCCTCCAAGGATGGGCAGCTCCTTGTATCATTGTCACAATTTCCGCGATAGTCGGAACCGCAGCAGTCAGGGATGCAGTGTTGGCATCCAACTTTTGGTAATCTACTGTGAACAGCTATTGCCTTTTTGGTTTCTTTACTGGCCACACCGGTGAAAAATAAGGCGAGTGAATCCTCTTAATGATGTCCCTTTTTTATAAATCTGATACCACTCTGTCTGCTCCTGCAACAGCAGCTGCAGGCAGTGGATACTACAGGACAGCAGAGATTTGGAGGGAAAGGTATGGAAGTTTCCAATAGACTCAATTTCACTGTGTCTATTACTTTTTCAACTCCTGCAAAACTTCACACTGTGGAGACATCATTAAGAAAAGACATTAAGAAAACCCCGGGCGGCAGGCTGTCGTGCCGCCTTCAGCCTCAACACCACCCTTTCCCTCTGGGCGCCGCGCCAGGCACAAAAATGGCCATACGGCTGGAGATGGGTCCCCCGCCCAAGGAGCCAGCAGGGAAAACTATGCCTTGTTCTAAAGCTCTTTGGGAACCGCTTGCGTAGCCCCACAGACGTGGGGGCTGCGGGCTTTCCTGCTGCCTTCAGCCTCAAAACCACCCTTTCCCTCTGGGCCCCCGGCCAGACACAAAAAAGGCCTACGGCTGGAGATGGGTCCCCCGCCCAAAGAGCCTGCAGGGAAAACTATGCCTTGTTCTAAAGCTCTTTGGGAACCGCTTGCGTTGCCCCACAGACCTGGGGGCTGCGGGCTTTCCTGCTGCCTTCAGGCTCGACACCACCCTTTCCCACTTGGTGCCGCGTCAGACACAAAAATTGCCAGATGGGTGCAGATGGGTCCCCGCCCAAAGAGCAAGCAGGGAAAACTATGCCTTGTTCTAAAGCTCTTTGGGAACTGCTTGCGTAGCCCCACAGACCTGGGGGCTGCGGGCTTTCCTGCTGCCTTCAGCCTCGACACCACCCTTTCCCACTTGGCGCCGCGCCAGGCACAAAAAAGGCCTATGGCTGGAGATGGGTCCCCGGCCCAAAGAGCCAGCAGGGAAAACTATGCCATGTTCTAAAGGTCTTTGGGAACCGCTTGCGTAGCCACATAGACCTGGGGGCTGCTGGCTTTCCTGCTGCCTTCAGCCTCAAAGCCACCCCCTAGAACTTGGCGCCGCGCCAGGCACAAAAATGGTCATACGGCTGGACATGGGTGCCACGCCCAAAGAGCCAGCAGGGAAAACTATGCCTTGTTCTAAAGCTCTTTGGGAACCACTTGCGTAGCCCCACAGACCTGGAGGCTGCGGGCTTTCCTGCTGCCTTCAGCCTCAAAACCACCTTTTCCCTCTGGGCACCACGCCAGGCACAAAAAGGGCCATACGGCTGGAGATGGGTCCCCTGCCCAAAGAGCCAGCAGGGAAAATTAGGCCTTGTTCTAAAGCTCTTTGGGAACCGCTTGCGTAGCCCAACAGTCCTGGGGGTTGCGGGCTTTCCTGCTGCCTTCAGCCTCGACACCACCCTTTCCTACTTGGCGCCGCGCCAGGCACAAAAATGGCCATATGGCTGGAGATGGGTCCCCCGCCCAAAGAGCCAGCAGGGAAAACTATGCCTTGTTCTAAAGCTCTTTGGGAACTGCTTGCGTAGCCCCACAGACCTGGGGGCTGCGGGCCTTCCTGCTGCCTTCAGCCTCGACACCACCCTTTCCCTCTGTGCGCCGGGACAGGCACAAAAAAGGCCATACGGCTGGAGATGGGTCCACCGCCCAAAGAGCCATCAGGGAAAACTATGCCTTGTTCTAAAGCTCTTTGGGAACCGCTTGCGTAGCCCCACAGACCTGGGGGCTGCAGGATTTCCCGCTGCCTTCAGCCTCAAAACCACCCTTTCCCACTTGGCGCCGCGCCAGGCACAAAAATGGCCATGCGGCTGGAGATGAGTCCCCTGCCCAAAGAGCCAGCAGGGAAAACTATGCCTTGTTCTAAAGCTCTTTGGGAACCGCTTGCGTAGCCCCACAGACCTGGGGGCTGCGGGCTTTGCTGCTGCCTTCAGCCTCAACACCACCCTTTCTCACTTGGTGCCGCGCCAGGCACAAAAATGGCCATACGGCTGGAGATGGGTCCCCCGCCCAAGGAGGCAGCAGGGAAAACTATGCCTTGTTCTAAAGCTCTTTGGGAACTGCTTGTGTAGTCCCACAGAGCTGGGGGCTGCAGGCTTTCCTGCTGCCTTCAGCCTCA
Organism: Rissa tridactyla; assembly: GCF_028500815.1. Classification (NCBI taxonomy): domain Eukaryota; kingdom Metazoa; phylum Chordata; class Aves; order Charadriiformes; family Laridae; genus Rissa; species Rissa tridactyla. Next base: position 118,312 of record NW_026529403.1, read on the forward strand.
AAGGCACCCTCTAGAACATGGCGCCGCGCCAGGCACAAAAATGGCCATACGGCTGGACATGGGTGCCACGCCCAAAGAGCCAGCAGGGAAAAGTATGCCTTTGTCCAAAGCTCTTTGGGAACCGCTTGCGTAGCCCCACAGACCTGGGGGCTGCAGGCTTTCCTGCTGCCTTCAGCCTCAAAGCCACCTTTTCCCTATGGGCACCACGCCAGGCACAAAAATGGCCATACGGCTGGAGATGGGTCCCCTGCCCAAAGAGCCAGCAGGGAAAATTATGCCTTGTTCTAAAGCTCTTTGGGAACCTATTGCGTAGCCCAACAGTCCTGGGGGTTGCGGGCTTTCCTGCTGCCTTCAGCCTCGATACCACCCTTTCCCACTTGGCGCCGCGCCAGGCACAAAAATGGCCATACGGCTGGAGATGAGTCCCCTGCCCAAGGAGCCAGCAGGGAAAAATATGCCTTGTTCTAAAGCTCTTTGGGAACCACTTGCGTAGCCCCACAGACCTGGGAGCTACGGGCCTTCCTGCTGCCTTCAGCCTCGACACCACCCTTTCTCAGTTGGTGCCGCGCCAGACACAAAAATGGCCATATGGCTGGAGATGGGTCCCCCGCCCAAAGAGCCAGCAGGGAAAACTATGCCTTGTTCTAAAGCTCTTTGGGAACCGCTTGCGTAGCCCCACAGACCTGGGGGCTGCGGGCCTTCCTGCTGCCTTCAGCCTCGACACCACCCTTTCCCACTTGGCGCCGTGCCAGGAGTAATAATGGCTGTACGGCTGGAGATGGGTGCCACGCCCAAGAAGCCAGCAGGGAAAACTATGCCTTGTTCTAAAGCTCTTTGGGAACCACTTGCGTAGTCCCACAGACCTGGGGGCTGCGGGCTTTCCTGCTGCCTTCAGCCTCAAAGACACCCTTTCCCACTTGATGCCACGCCAGGCACAAAAATGGCCACACGGCTGGAGATGGGTCCCCCGCCCAAAGAGCCAGCAGGGAAAACTATGCCTTGTTCTAAAGCTCTTTGGGAACCGCTTGCGTTGCCCCACAGACCTGGGGGCTGCGGGCTTTCCTGCTGCCTTCAGCCTCGACACCACTCTTTCCTACTTGGCGCCGCGCCAGGCACAAAAATGGGCATATGGCTGGAGATGGGTCCCCCGCCCAAAGAACAAGCAGGGAAAACTATGCCTTGTTCTAAAGCTCTTTGGGAACAGCTTGTGTAGCCCCACAGACCTGGGGGCTGCGGGCTTTCCTGCTGCCTTCAACCTCGACACCACCCTTTCCCACTTGGCGCCGCGCCAGGCACAAAAATCGCCATACGGCTGGAGATGGGTGCCACGCCCAAGGAGTCAGCAGGGAAAACTATGCCTTGCTCTAAAGCTCTTTGGGAACCGCTTGCGTAGCCCAACAGACCTGGGGGCTGCGGGCTTTCCTGCTGCCTTCAGCCTCAAAACCACCCTTTCCCACTTGGCGCCGCGCCATGTACAAAAATGGCCATACTGTTGGAGATGGGTCCCCTGCCCAAGGAGCCAGCAGGGAAAACTATGCCTTGTTCTAAAGCTCTTTGGGAACCACTTGCGTAGCCCCACAGACCTGGGGGCTGCAGGCTTTCCTGCTGCCTTCAGCCTCGACACCACCCTTTCCCACTTGGTGCCGCGCCAGGCCCAAAAATGGCCATATGGATGGAGATGGATCCCCCGCCCAAACAGCCAGGAGGGAAAACTGTGCCTTGTTCTAAAGCTCTTTGGGAACCGCTTGCGTAGCCCCACAGACCTGGGGGCTGCAGGCTTTCCTGCTAGCTTCAGCCTCGACACCACCCTTTCCCACTTGGTACCATGCCAGGCACAAAAATGTCCATTCGGCAGGCAATGGGTCCCCCGCCCAAGGAGCCATCAGGGAAAACTATGCCTTGTTCTAAAGCTCTTTGGGAACCACTAGCGTTGTCCCACAGACCTGGAGGCTGCGGGCTTTCCTGCTGCCTTCAGCCTCGACACCACCCTTTCCCACTTGGCGCCGCGCCAGGCACAAAAATGGCCATACGGCTGGAGATGGGTCCCACGCCCAAGGAGTCAGCAGGGAAAACTATGCCTTGTTCTAAGGCTCTTTGGGAAACGCTTGCGTAGCCCAACAGACCTGGGGGCTGCGGGCTTTCCTGCTGCCTTCAGCCTCAAAACCACCCTTTCCCACTTGGCGCCGCACCATGCACAAAAATGGCCATACGGTTGGAGATGGGTCCCCTGCCCAAGGAGCCAGCAGGGAAAACTATGCCTTGTTCTAAAGCTCTTTGGGAACCGCTTGCATAGCCCCACAGACCTGGGGGCTGCAGGCTTTCCTGCTGCCTTCAACCTCGACACCACCCTTTCCCACTTGGTGCCGCGCCAGGCCCAAAAATGGCCATATGGATGGAGATTGATCCCCCGCCCAAACAGCCAGGAGGGAAAACTGTGCCTTGTTCTAAAGCTCTTTGGGAACCGCTTGCGTAGCCCTACAGACCTGGGGGCTGCAGGCTTTACTGCTAGCTTCAGCCTCGACACCACCCTTTCCCACTTGGTGCCACGCCAGGCACAAAAATGGCCATACGGCAGGCAATGGGTCCCCCGCCCAAGGAGCCAGCAGGGAAAACTATGCCTTGTTCTAAAGCTCTTTGGGAACCGCTTGTGTAGCCCCACAGACCTGGGGGCTGCGGTCTTTGCTGCTGCCTTCAGACTCGACAACACCCTTTCCCACTTGGCGCCGCGCCAAGCACAAAAATCGCCATACGGCTGGAGATGGGTGCCACGGCCAAAGAGCCAGCAGGGAAAACTATGCCTTGTTCTAAAGCTCTTTGGGAACCGCTTGCATTGTCCCACAGACCTGGGGGCTGCGGGCTTTCCTGCTGCCTTCAGCCTCAAAACCACCCTTTCCCTCTGGGCGCCAGGACAGGCACAAAAAAAGCCTATGGCTGGAGATGGGTCCCCCGCCCAAGGAGCCAGCAGGGAAAACTGTGCCTTGTTCTAAAGCTCTTTGGGAACCGCTTGCGTAGCCCCACAGACCTGGGGGCTGCAGGCTTTCCTGCTGCCTTCAGCCTCAAAGCCAGCCTTTCCCACTTGGCGCCGCGCCATGCACAAAAATGGCCATACGGCTGGAGATGGGTCCCCCGCCCAAGGAGGCAGCAGGGAAAACTATGCCTTGTTCTAAAGCTCTTTGGGAACCGCTTGCGTAGCCCCACAGACCTGGGGGCTGCAGGCTTTCCTGCTGCCTTCAGCCTCGACACCACCCTTTCCCACTTGGCGCCGCGCCAGGCACAAAAATGGCCATACGGCTGGAGATGAGTCCCCTGCCCAAGGAGCCAGCAGGGAAAAATATGCCTTGTTCTAAAGCTCTTTGGGAACCACTTGCGTAGCCCCACAGACCTGGGAGCTACGGGCCTTCCTGCTGCCTTCAGCCTCGACACCACCCTTTCTCAGTTGGTGCCGCGCCAGACACAAAAATGGCCATATGGCTGGAGATGGGTGCCACGCCCAAGGAGTCAGCAGGGAAAACTATGCCTTGTTCTAAAGCTCTTTGGGAACCGCTTGCGTAGCCCCACAGACCTGGGGGCTGCGGGCCTTCCTGCTGCCTTCAGCCTCGACACCACCCTTTCCCACTTGGCGCCGTGCCAGGAGTAATAATGGCTGTACGGCTGGAGATGGGTGCCACGCCCAAGAAGCCAGCAGGGAAAACTATGCCTTGTTCTAAAGCTCTTTGGGAACCACTTGCGTAGTCCCACAGACCTGGGGGCTGCGGGCTTTCCTGCTGCCTTCGGCCTCAAAGACACCCTTTCCCACTTGGTGCCACGCCAGGCACAAAAATGGCCATACGGCTGGAGATGGGTCCCCCGCCCAAAGAGCCTGCAGGGAAAACTATGCCTTGTTCTAAAGCTCATTGGGAACCGCTTGCGTTGCCCCACAGACCTGGGGGCTGCGGGCTTTCCTGCTGCCTTCAGCCTCGACACCACTCTTTCCCACTTGGCGCCGCGCCAGGCACAAAAATGGGCATATGGCTGGAGATGGGTCCCCCGCCCAAAGAACAAGCAGGGAAAACTATGCCTTGTTCTAAAGCTCTTTGGGAACAGCTTGTGTAGCCCCACAGACCTGGGGGCTGCGGGCTTTCCTGCTGCCTTCAACCTCGACACCACCCTTTCCCACTTGGCGCCGCGCCAGGCACAAAAATCGCCATACGGCTGGAGATGGGTGCCACGCCCAAGGAGTCAGCAGGGAAAACTATGCCTTGTTCTAAGGCTCTTTGGGAACCGCTTGCGTAGCCCAACAGACCTGGGGGCTGCGGGCTTTCCTGCTGCCTTCAGCCTCAAAACCACCCTTTCCCACTTGGCGCCGCGCAATGCACAAAAATGGCCATACTGTTGGAGATGGGTCCCCTGCCCAAGGAGCCAGCAGGGAAAACTATGCCTTGTTCTAAAGCTCTTTGGGAACCGATTGCGTAGCCCCACAGACCTGGGGGCTGCAGGCTTTCCTGCTGCCTTCAGCCTCGACACCACCCTTTCCCACTTGGTGCCGCGCCAGGCCAAAAAATGGCCATATGGATGGAGATGGATCCCCCGCCCAAACAGCCAGGAGGGAAAACTGTGCCTTGTTCTAAAGCTCTTTGGGAACCGCTTGCGTAGCCCCACAGACCTGGGGGCTGCAGGCTTTACTGCTAGCTTCAGCCTCGACACCACCCTTTCCCACTTGGTGCCGCGCCAGGCCCAAAAATGGCCATATGGCTGGAGATGTGTGCCACGCGCAAAGAAACAGCAGGGAAAACTATGCCTTGTTCTAAAGGTCTTTGGGAACCGCTTGCGTAGCCCCACAGACCTGGGGGCTGCGGGCTTTCCTGCTAGCTTCAGCCTCGACACCAGCCTTTCCCACTTGGCGCCGCGCCAAGCACAAAAATGGACATATGGATGGAGATGGATCCCCCGCCCAAACAGCCAGTAGGGAAAACTCTGCCTTGTTCTAAAGCTCTTTGGGAACCGCTTGCGTAGCCCCACAGACCTGGGGGCTGCAGGCTTTCCTGCTAGCTTCAGCCTCGACACCACCCTTTCCCACTTGGTACCATGCCAGGCACAAAAATGTCCATTCGGCAGGCAATGGGTCCCCCGCCCAAGGAGCCATCAGGGAAAACTATGCCTTGTTCTAAAGCTCTTTGGGAACCACTTGCGTTGTCCCACAGACCTGGAGGCTGCGGGCTTTCCTGCTGCCTTCAGCCTCGACACCACCCTTTCCCACTTGGCGCCGCGCCATGCACAAAAATGGCCATACGGCTGGAGATGGGTCCCACGCCCAAGGAGTCAGCAGGGAAAACTATGCCTTGTTCTAAGGCTCTTTGGGAACCGCTTGCGTAGCCCAACAGACCTGGGGGCTGCGGGCTTTGCTGCTGCCTTCAGCCTCAAAACCACCCTTTCCCACTTGGCGCCGCACCATGCACAAAAATGGCCATACGGTTGGAGATGGGTCCCCTGCCCAAGGAGCCAGCAGGGAAAACTATGCCTTGTTCTAAAGCTCTTTGGGAACCGCTTGCATAGCCCCACAGACCTGGGGGCTGCAGGCTTTCCTGCTGCCTTCAACCTCGACACCACCCTTTCCCACTTGGTGCCGCGCCAGGCCCAAAAATGGCCATATGGATGGAGATGGATCCCCCGCCCAAACAGCCAGGAGGGAAAACTGTGCCTTGTTCTAAAGCTCTTTGGGAACCGCTTGCGTAGCCCTACAGACCTGGGGGCTGCAGGCTTTACTGCTAGCTTCAGCCTCGACACCACCCTTTCCCACTTGGTGCCACGCCAGGCACAAAAATGGCCATACGGCAGGCAATGGGTCCCCCGCCCAAGGAGCCAGCAGGGAAAACTATGCCTTGTTCTAAAGCTCTTTGGGAACCGCTTGTGTAGCCCCACAGACCTGGGGGCTGCGGGCTTTGCTGCTGCCTTCAGCCTCGACAACACCCTTTCCCACTTGGCGCCGCGCCAAGCACAAAAATCGCCATACGGCTGGAGATGGGTCCCCCGCCCAAAGAGCCAGCAGGGAAAACTATGCCTTGTTCTAAAGCTCTTTGGGAACCGCTTGCATTGTCCCACAGACCTGGGGGCTGCGGGCTTTCCTGCTGCCTTCAGCCTCAAAACCACCCTTTCCCTCTGGGCGCCAGGACAGGCACAAAAAAAGCCTATGGCTGGAGATGGGTCCCCCGCCCAAGGAGCCAGCAGGGAATACTGTGCCTTGTTCTAAAGCTCTTTGGGAACCGCTTGCGTAGCCCCACAGACCTGGGGGCTGCGGGCTTTCCTGCTAGCTTCAGCCTCGACACCACCCTTTCCCACTTGGTGCCACACCAGGCACAAAAATGGCCATACGGCTGGAGATGAGTCCCCTGCCCAAGGAGCCAGCAGGGAAAAATATGCCTTGTTCTAAAGCTCTTTGGGAACCACTTGCGTAGCCCCACAGACCTGGGAGCTACGGGCCTTCCTGCTGCCTTCAGCCTCGACACCACCCTTTCTCAGTTGGTGCCGCGCCAGACACAAAAATGGCCATATGGCTGGAGATGGGTCCCCCGCCCAAAGAGCCAGCAGGGAAAACTATGCCTTTGTCTAAAGCTCTTTGGGAACCGCTTGCGTAGCCCCACAGACCTGGGACTGCGGGCTTTCCTGCTAGCTTCAGCCTCAAAGCCACCCTTTCCCTCTGGGCGCTGCGCCAGGCACAAAAATGGCCATATGGCTGGAGATGGGTCCCCCGCCCAAAGAGCCAGCAGGGAAAACTATGCCTTGTTCTAAAGCTCTTTGGGAACCGCTTGCGTAGCCCCACAGACCTGGGGGCTGCGGGCCTTCCTGCTGCCTTCAGCCTCGACACCACTCTTTCCCACTTGGCGCCGTGCCAGGAGTAATAATGGCTGTACGGCTGGAGATGGGTGCCACGCCCAAGAAGCCAGCAGGGAAAACTATGCCTTGTTCTAAAGCTCTTTGGGAACCACTTGCGTAGTCCCACAGACCTGGGGGCTGCGGGCTTTCCTGCTGCCTTCAGCCTCAAAGACACCCTTTCCCACTTGGTGCCACGCCAGGCACAAAAATGGCCATACGGCTGGAGATCGGTCCCCCGCCCAAAGAGCCTGCAGGGAAAACTATGCCTTGTTCTAAAGCTCATTGGGAACCGCTTGCGTTGCCCCACAGACCTGGGGGCTGCGGGCTTTCCTGCTGCCTTCAGCCTCGACACCACTCTTTCCCACTTGGCGCCGCGCCAGGCACAAAAATGGGCATATGGCTGGAGATGGGTCCCCCGCCCAAAGAACAAGCAGGGAAAACTATGCCTTGTTCTAAAGCTCTTTGGGAACAGCTTGTGTAGCCCCACAGACCTGGGGGCTGCGGGCTTTCCTGCTGCCTTCAACCTCGACACCACCCTTTCCCACTTGGCGCCGCGCCAAGCACAAAAATCGCCATACGGCTGGAGATGGGTCCCCTGCCCAAGGAGTCAGCAGGGAAAACTATGCCTTGTTCTAAGGCTCTTTGGGAACCGCTTGCGTAGCCCAACAGACCTGGGGGCTGCGGGCTTTCCTGCTGCCTTCAGCCTCAAAACCACCCTTTCCCACTTGGCGCCGCGCCATGCACAAAAATGGCAATACTGTTGGAGATGGTTCCCCTGCCCAAGGAGCCAGCAGGGAAAACTATGCCTTGTTCTAAAGCTCTTTGGGAACCGATTGCGTAGCCCCACAGACCTGGGGGCTGCAGGCTTTCCTGCTGCCTTCAGCCTCGACACCACCCTTTCCCACTTGGTGCCTCGCCAGGCCCAAAAATGGCCATATGGATGGAGATGTATCCCCCGCCCAAACAGCCAGGAGGGAAAACTGTGCCTTGTTCTAAAGCTCTTTGGGAACCGCTTGCGTAGCCCCACAGACCTGGGGGCTGCAGGCTTTACTGCTAGCTTCAGCCTCGACACCACCCTTTCCCACTTGGTGCCGCGCCAGGCCCAAAAATGGCCATATGGCTGGAGATGTGTGCCACGCGCAAAGAAACAGCAGGGAAAACTATGCCTTGTTCTAAAGGTCTTTGGGAACCGCTTGCGTAGCCCCACAGACCTGGGGGCTGCGGGCTTTCCTGCTAGCTTCAGCCTCGACACCACCCTTTCCCACTTGGCGCCGCGCCAAGCACAAAAATGGACATATGGATGGAGATGGATCCCCCGCCCAAACAGCCAGGAGGGAAAACTGTGCCTTGTTCTAAAGCTCTTTGGGAACCGCTTGCGTAGCCCTACAGACCTGGGGGCTGCAGGCTTTACTGCTAGCTTCAGCCTCGACACCACCCTTTCCCACTTGGTGCCACGCCAGGCACAAAAATGGCCATACGGCAGGCAATGGGTCCCCCGCCCAAGGAGCCAGCAGGGAAAACTATGCCTTGTTCTAAAGCTCTTTGGGAACCGCTTGTGTAGCCCCACAGACCTGGGGGCTGCGGGCTTTGCTGCTGCCTTCAGCCTCGACAACACCCTTTCCCACTTGGCGCCGCGCCAAGCACAAAAATCGCCATACGGCTGGAGATGGGTGCCACGGCCAAAGAGCCAGCAGGGAAAACTATGCCTTGTTCTAAACCTCTTTGGGAACCGCTTGCATTGTCCCACAGACCTGGGGGCTGCGGGCTTTCCTGCTGCCTTCAGCCTCAAAACCACCCTTTCCCTCTGGGCGCCAGGACAGGCACAAAAAAAGCCTATGGCTGGAGATGGGTCCCCCGCCCAAGGAGCCAGCAGGGAAAACTATGCCTTGTTCTAAAGCTCTTTGGGAACCGCTTGCGTAGCCCCACAGACCTGGGGGCTGCGGGCTTTCCTGCTAGCTTCAGCCTCGACACCACCCTTTCCCACTTGGTGCCACACCAGGCACAAAAATGGCCATACGGCAGGCAATGGGTCCCCCGCCCAAAGAGCCAGCAGGGAAAATTATGCCTTGTTCTAAAGCTCTTTGGGAACCGCTTGCGTAGCCCCACAGACCTGGGGGCTGCGGGCTTTCCTGCTGCCCTCAGCCTCAAAGCCACCCTTTCCCACTTGGCGCCGCGCCATGCACAAAAATGGCCATACGGCTGGAGATGGGTCCCCCGCCCAAGGAGGCAGCAGGGAAAACTATGCCTTGTTCTAAAGCTCTTTGGGAACCGCTTGCGTAGCCCCACAGACCTGGGGGCTGCAGGCTTTCCTGCTGCCTTCAGCCTCGACACCACGCTTTCCCACTGGGCACCGCGCCAGGCACAAAAATGGCCATACGGCTGGAGATGGGTCCCATGCCCAAAGAGCCAGCAGGGAAAACTCTGCCTTGTTCTAAAGCTCTTTGGGAACCACTTGCGTAGCCCAACAGACCTGGGGGCTGCGGGCTTTCCTGCTAGCTTCAGCCTCGACACCAGCCTTTCCCACTTGGCGCCGCGCCAGACACAAAAATGGACATATGGATGGAGATGGATCCCCCGCCCAAACAGCCAGGAGGGAAAACTGTGCCTTGTTCTAAAGCTCTTTGGGAACCGCTTGCGTAGCCCCACAGACCTGGGTGCTGCAGGCTTTCCTGCTAGCTTCAGCCTCGACAACACCCTTTCCCACTTGGTGCCACGCCAGGCACAAAAATGGCCATACGGCAGGCAATGGGTCCCCCGCCCAAGGAGCCAGCAGGGAAAACTATGCCTTGTTCTAAAGCTCTTTGGGAACCGCTTGTGTAGCCCCACAGACCTGGGGGCTGCGGGCTTTCCTGCTGCCTTCAGCCTCAAAACCACCCTTTCCCACTTGGCGCCGCGCCAGGCACAAAAATGGCCATACGGCTGGAGATTGGTACCCTGCCCAAGGAGCCAGCAGGGAAAACTATGCCTTGTTCTAAAGCTCTTTGGGAACCGCTTGCGTAGCCCCACAGACCTGGGGGCTGCGGGCTGTCCTGCTGCCTTCAGCCTCGACACCACCCTTTCCCACTTGGCGCCGCGCCAGGCACAAAAATGGCCAGACGGCTGGAGGTTGGTACCCTGCCCAAGGAGCCAGCAGGGAAAACTATGCCTTGTTCTAAAGCTCTTTCGGAACCACTTGTGTAGCCCCACAGACTTGGGGGCTGCGGGCTTTCCTGCTGCCTTCAGCCTCGACACCACGCTTTCCCACTGGGCACCGCGCTAGGCACAAAAATGGCCATACGGCTGGAGATGGGTCTCCCGCCCAAAGAGCCATGAGGGAAAACTATGCCTTGTTCTAAAGCTCTTTGGGAACCGCTTGCGTAGCCCCACAGACCTGGGGGCTGCGGGCTTTCCTGCTGCCTTCAGCCTCAAAGGCACCCTCTAGAACATGGCGCCGCGCCAGGCACAAAAATGGCCATACGGCTGGACATGGGTGCCACGCCCAAAGAGCCAGCAGGGAAAACTATGCCTTTGTCCAAAGCTCTTTGGGAACCGCTTGCGTAGCCCCACAGACCTGGGGGCTGCAGGCTTTCCTGCTGCCTTCAGCCTCAAAGCCACCTTTTCCCTATGGGCACCACGCCAGGCACAAAAATGGCCATACGGCTGGAGATGGGTCCCCTGCCCAAAGAGCCAGCAGGGAAAATTATGCCTTGTTCTAAAGCTCTTTGGGAACCTATTGCGTAGCCCAACAGTCCTGGGGGTTGCGGGCTTTCCTGCTGCCTTCAGCCTCGACACCACCCTTTCCCACTTGGCGCCGCGCCAGGCACAAAAATGGCCATACGGCTGGAGATGAGTCCCCTGCCCAAGGAGCCAGCAGGGAAAAATATGCCTTGTTCTAAAGCTCTTTGGGAACCGCTTGCGTAGCCCCACAGACCTGGGGGCTGCAGGCTTTCCTGCTAGCTTCAGCCTCGACACCACCCTTTCCCACTTGGTACCATGCCAGGCACAAAAATGTCCATTCGGCAGGCAATGGGTCCCCCGCCCAAGGAGCCATCAGGGAAAACTATGCCTTGTTCTAAAGCTCTTTGGGAACCACTTGCGTTGTCCCACAGACCTGGAGGCTGCGGGCTTTCCTGCTGCCTTCAGCCTCGACACCACCCTTTCCCACTTGGCGCCGCGCCATGCACAAAAATGGCCATACGGCTGGAGATGGGTCCCACGCCCAAGGAGTCAGCAGGGAAAACTATGCCTTGTTCTAAGGCTCTTTGGGAACCGCTTGCGTAGCCCAACAGACCTGGGGGCTGCGGGCTTTGCTGCTGCCTTCAGCCTCAAAACCACCCTTTCCCACTTGGCGCCGCACCATGCACAAAAATGGCCATACGGTTGGAGATGGGTCCCCTGCCCAAGGAGCCAGCAGGGAAAACTATGCCTTGTTCTAAAGCTCTTTGGGAACCGCTTGCATAGCCCCACAGACCTGGGGGCTGCAGGCTTTCCTGCTGCCTTCAACCTCGACACCACCCTTTCCCACTTGGTGCCGCGCCAGGCCCAAAAATGGCCATATGGATGGAGATGGATCCCCCGCCCAAACAGCCAGGAGGGAAAACTGTGCCTTGTTCTAAAGCTCTTTGGGAACCGCTTGCGTAGCCCTACAGACCTGGGGGCTGCAGGCTTTACTGCTAGCTTCAGCCTCGACACCACCCTTTCCCACTTGGTGCCACGCCAGGCACAAAAATGGCCATACGGCAGGCAATGGGTCCCCCGCCCAAGGAGCCAGCAGGGAAAACTATGCCTTGTTCTAAAGCTCTTTGGGAACCGCTTGTGTAGCCCCACAGACCTGGGGGCTGCGGGCTTTGCTGCTGCCTTCAGCCTCGACAACACCCTTTCCCACTTGGCGCCGCGCCAAGCACAAAAATCGCCATACGGCTGGAGATGGGTGCCACGGCCAAAGAGCCAGCAGGGAAAACTATGCCTTGTTCTAAAGCTCTTTGGGAACCGCTTGCATTGTCCCACAGACCTGGGGGCTGCGGGCTTTCCTGCTGCCTTCAGCCTCAAAACCACCCTTTCCCTCTGGGCGCCAGGACAGGCACAAAAAAAGCCTATGGCTGGAGATGGGTCCCCCGCCCAAGGAGCCAGCAGGGAATATTGTGCCTTGTTCTAAAGCTCTTTGGGAACCGCTTGCGTAGCCCCACAGACCTGGGGGCTGCGGGCTTTCCTGCTAGCTTCAGCCTCGACACCACCCTTTCCCACTTGGTGCCACACCAGGCACAAAAATGGCCATACGGCAGGCAATGGGTCCCCCGCCCAAAGAGCCAGCAGGGAAAACTATGCCTTGTTCTAAAGCTCTTTGGGAACCGCTTGCGTAGCCCCACAGACCTGGGGGCTGCGGGCTTTCCTGCTGCCCTCAGCCTCAAAGCCACCCTTTCCCACTTGGCGCCGCGCCATGCACAAAAATGGCCATACGGCTGGAGATGGGTCCCCCGCCCAAGGAGGCAGCAGGGAAAACTATGCCTTGTTCTAAAGCTCTTTGGGAACCGCTTGCGTAGCCCCACAGACCTGGGGGCTGCAGGCTTTCCTGCTGCCTTCAGCCTCGACACCACCCTTTCTCAGTTGGTGCCGCGCCAGACACAAAAATGGCCATATGGCTGGAGATGGGTCCCCCGCCCAAAGAGCCAGCAGGGAAAACTATGCCTTTGTCTAAAGCTCTTTGGGAACCGCTTGCGTAGCCCCACAGACCTGGGACTGCGGGCTTTCCTGCTAGCTTCAGCCTCAAAGCCACCCTTTCCCTCTGGGCGCTGCGCCAGGCACAAAAATGGCCATATGGCTGGAGATGGGTCCCCCGCCCAAAGAGCCAGCAGGGAAAACTATGCCTTGTTCTAAAGCTCTTTGGGAACCGCTTGCGTAGCCCCACAGACCTGGGGGCTGCGGGCCTTCCTGCTGCCTTCAGCCTCGACACCACTCTTTCCCACTTGGCGCCGTCCAGGAGTAATAATGGCTGTACGGCTGGAGATGGGTGCCACGCCCAAGAAGCCAGCAGGGAAAACTATGCCTTGTTCTAAAGCTCTTTGGGAACCACTTGCGTAGTCCCACAGACCTGGGGGCTGCGGGCTTTCCTGCTGCCTTCAGCCTCAAAGACACCCTTTCCCACTTGGTGCCACGCCAGGCACAAAAATGGCCATACGGCTGGAGATCGGTCCCCCGCCCAAAGAGCCTGCAGGGAAAACTATGCCTTGTTCTAAAGCTCATTGGGAACCGCTTGCGTTGCCCCACAGACCTGGGGGCTGCGGGCTTTCCTGCTGCCTTCAGCCTCGACACCACTCTTTCCCACTTGGCGCCGCGCCAGGCACAAAAATGGGCATATGGCTGGAGATGGGTCCCCCGCCCAAAGAACAAGCAGGGAAAACTATGCCTTGTTCTAAAGCTCTTTGGGAACAGCTTGTGTAGCCCCACAGACCTGGGGGCTGCGGGCTTTCCTGCTGCCTTCAACCTCGACACCACCCTTTCCCACTTGGCGCCGCGCCAAGCACAAAAATCGCCATACGGCTGGAGATGGGTGCCACGCCCAAGGAGTCAGCAGGGAAAACTATGCCTTGTTCTAAGGCTCTTTGGGAACCGCTTGCGTAGCCCAACAGACCTGGGGGCTGCGGGCTTTCCTGCTGCCTTCAGCCTCAAAACCACCCTTTCCCACTTGGCGCCGCGCCATGCACAAAAATGGCAATACTGTTGGAGATGGTTCCCCTGCCCAAGGAGCCAGCAGGGAAAACTATGCCTTGTTCTAAAGCTCTTTGGGAACCGATTGCGTAGCCCCACAGACCTGGGGGCTGCAGGCTTTCCTGCTGCCTTCAGCCTCGACACCACCCTTTCCCACTTGGTGCCTCGCCAGGCCCAAAAATGGCCATATGGATGGAGATGTATCCCCCGCCCAAACAGCCAGGAGGGAAAACTGTGCCTTGTTCTAAAGCTCTTTGGGAACCGCTTGCGTAGCCCCACAGACCTGGGGGCTGCAGGCTTTACTGCTAGCTTCAGCCTCGACACCACCCTTTCCCACTTGGTGCCGCGCCAGGCCCAAAAATGGCCATATGGCTGGAGATGTGTGCCACGCGCAAAGAAACAGCAGGGAAAACTATGCCTTGTTCTAAAGGTCTTTGGGAACCGCTTGCGTAGCCCCACAGACCTGGGGGCTGCGGGCTTTCCTGCTAGCTTCAGCCTCGACACCACCCTTTCCCACTTGGCGCCGCGCCAAGCACAAAAATGGACATATGGATGGAGATGGATCCCCCGCCCAAACAGCCAGGAGGGAAAACTGTGCCTTGTTCTAAAGCTCTTTGGGAACCGCTTGCGTAGCCCTACAGACCTGGGGGCTGCAGGCTTTACTGCTAGCTTCAGCCTCGACACCACCCTTTCCCACTTGGTGCCACGCCAGGCACAAAAATGGCCATACGGCAGGCAATGGGTCCCCCGCCCAAGGAGCCAGCAGGGAAAACTATGCCTTGTTCTAAAGCTCTTTGGGAACCGCTTGTGTAGCCCCACAGACCTGGGGGCTGCGGGCTTTGCTGCTGCCTTCAGCCTCGACAACACCCTTTCCCACTTGGCGCCGCGCCAAGCACAAAAATCGCCATACGGCTGGAGATGGGTGCCACGGCCAAAGAGCCAGCAGGGAAAACTATGCCTTGTTCTAAACCTCTTTGGGAACCGCTTGCATTGTCCCACAGACCTGGGGGCTGCGGGCTTTCCTGCTGCCTTCAGCCTCAAAACCACCCTTTCCCTCTGGGCGCCAGGACAGGCACAAAAAAAGCCTATGGCTGGAGATGGGTCCCCCGCCCAAGGAGCCAGCAGGGAAAACTATGCCTTGTTCTAAAGCTCTTTGGGAACCGCTTGCGTAGCCCCACAGACCTGGGGGCTGCGGGCTTTCCTGCTAGCTTCAGCCTCGACACCACCCTTTCCCACTTGGTGCCACACCAGGCACAAAAATGGCCATACGGCAGGCAATGGGTCCCCCGCCCAAAGAGCCAGCAGGGAAAATTATGCCTTGTTCTAAAGCTCTTTGGGAACCGCTTGCGTAGCCCCACAGACCTGGGGGCTGCGGGCTTTCCTGCTGCCCTCAGCCTCAAAGCCACCCTTTCCCACTTGGCGCCGCGCCATGCACAAAAATGGCCATACGGCTGGAGATGGGTCCCCCGCCCAAGGAGGCAGCAGGGAAAACTATGCCTTGTTCTAAAGCTCTTTGGGAACCGCTTGCGTAGCCCCACAGACCTGGGGGCTGCAGGCTTTCCTGCTGCCTTCAGCCTCGACACCACGCTTTCCCACTGGGCACCGCGCCAGGCACAAAAATGGCCATACGGCAGGCAATGGGTCCCCCGCCCAAAGAGCCAGCAGGGAAAATTATGCCTTGTTCTAAAGCTCTTTGGGAACCACTTGCGTAGCCCAACAGACCTGGGGGCTGCGGGCTTTCCTGCTAGCTTCAGCCTCGACACCAGCCTTTCCCACTTGGCGCCGCGCCAGACACAAAAATGGACATATGGATGGAGATGGATCCCCCGCCCAAACAGCCAGGAGGGAAAACTGTGCCTTGTTCTAAAGCTCTTTGGGAACCGCTTGCGTAGCCCCACAGACCTGGGTGCTGCAGGCTTTCCTGCTAGCTTCAGCCTCGACAACACCCTTTCCCACTTGGTGCCACGCCAGGCACAAAAATGGCCATACGGCAGGCAATGGGTCCCCCGCCCAAGGAGCCAGCAGGGAAAACTATGCCTTGTTCTAAAGCTCTTTGGGAACCGCTTGTGTAGCCCCACAGACCTGGGGGCTGCGGGCTTTCCTGCTGCCTTCAGCCTCAAAACCACCCTTTCCCACTTGGCGCCGCGCCAGGCACAAAAATGGCCATACGGCTGGAGATTGGTACCCTGCCCAAGGAGCCAGCAGGGAAAACTATGCCTTGTTCTAAAGCTCTTTGGGAACCGCTTGCGTAGCCCCACAGACCTGGGGGCTGCGGGCTGTCCTGCTGCCTTCAGCCTCGACACCACCCTTTCCCACTTGGCGCCGCGCCAGGCACAAAAATGGCCAGACGGCTGGAGGTTGGTACCCTGCCCAAGGAGCCAGCAGGGAAAACTATGCCTTGTTCTAAAGCTCTTTCGGAACCACTTGTGTAGCCCCACAGACTTGGGGGCTGCGGGCTTTCCTGCTGCCTTCAGCCTCGACACCACGCTTTCCCACTGGGCACCGCGCTAGGCACAAAAATGGCCATACGGCTGGAGATGGGTCTCCCGCCCAAAGAGCCATGAGGGAAAACTATGCCTTGTTCTAAAGCTCTTTGGGAACCGCTTGCGTAGCCCCACAGACCTGGGGGCTGCGGGCTTTCCTGCTGCCTTCAGCCTCAAAGGCACCCTCTAGAACATGGCGCCGCGCCAGGCACAAAAATGGCCATACGGCTGGACATGGGTGCCACGCCCAAAGAGCCAGCAGGGAAAACTATGCCTTTGTCCAAAGCTCTTTGGGAACCGCTTGCGTAGCCCCACAGACCTGGGGGCTGCAGGCTTTCCTGCTGCCTTCAGCCTCAAAGCCACCTTTTCCCTATGGGCACCACGCCAGGCACAAAAATGGCCATACGGCTGGAGATGGGTCCCCTGCCCAAAGAGCCAGCAGGGAAAATTATGCCTTGTTCTAAAGCTCTTTGGGAACCTATTGCGTAGCCCAACAGTCCTGGGGGTTGCGGGCTTTCCTGCTGCCTTCAGCCTCGACACCACCCTTTCCCACTTGGCGCCGCGCCAGGCACAAAAATGGCCATACGGCTGGAGATGAGTCCCCTGCCCAAGGAGCCAGCAGGGAAAAATATGCCTTGTTCTAAAGCTCTTTGGGAACCACTTGCGTAGCCCCACAGACCTGGGAGCTACGGGCCTTCCTGCTGCCTTCAGCCTCGACACCACCCTTTCTCAGTTGGTGCCGCGCCAGACACAAAAATGGCCATATGGCTGGAGATGGGTCCCCCGCCCAAAGAGCCAGCAGGGAAAACTGTGCCTTGTTCTAAAGCTCTTTGGGAACCGCTTGCGTAGCCCCACAGACCTGGGGGCTGCGGGCCTTCCTGCTGCCTTCAGCCTCGACACCACCCTTTCCCACTTGGCGCCGTGCCAGGAGTAATAATGGCTGTACGGCTGGAGATGGGTGCCACGCCCAAGAAGCTAGCAGGGAAAACTATGCCTTGTTCTAAAGCTCTTTGGGAACCACTTGCGTAGTCCCACAGACCTGGGGGCTGCGGGCTTTCCTGCTGCCTTCAGCCTCGACACCACCCTTTCCCACTTGGTGCCACGCCAGGCACAAAAATGGCCATACGGCTGGAGATGGGTCCCCCGCCCAAAGAGCCAGCAGGGAAAACTATGCCTTGTTCTAAAGCTCATTGGGAACCACTTGCGTTGCCCCACAGACCTGGGGGCTGCGGGCTTTCCTGCTGCCTTCAGCCTCGACACCACCCTTTCCCACTTGGCGCCGCGCCAGGCACAAAAATGGCCATACGGCTGGAGATGGGTCCCCCGCCCAAAGAACAAGCAGGGAAAACTATGCCTTGTTCTAAAGCTCTTTGGGAACTGCTTGCGTAGC
This sequence comes from Rissa tridactyla, assembly GCF_028500815.1. Taxonomy (NCBI): domain Eukaryota; kingdom Metazoa; phylum Chordata; class Aves; order Charadriiformes; family Laridae; genus Rissa; species Rissa tridactyla. Next base: position 135,718 of record NW_026529403.1, read on the forward strand.
CCCACAGACCTGGGGGCTGCGGGCTTTCCTGCTGCCTTCAGCCTCGACACCACGCTTTCCCACTGGGCACTGCGCCAGGCACAAAAATCGCCATACGGCTGGAGATGGGTCCCCCGCCCAAGGAGCCAGCAGGGAAAACTATGCCTTGTTCTAAAGCTCTTTGGGAACCGCTTGCGTAGCCCCACAGACCTGGGGGCTGCGGGCTTTCCTGCTGCCTTCAGCCTCGACACCACCCTTTCCCACTGGGCACTGCGCCAGGCACAAAAATGGCCATTCGGCGGCAATGGGTCTCCCGCCCAAAGAGCCAGCAGGGAAACTATGCCTTGTTCTAAAGCTCTTTGGGAACCGCGTGCGTAGCCCCACAGACCTGGGGGCTGCGGGCTTTCCTGCTGCCTTCAGCCTCAAAACCACCCTTTCCCATTGGCGCCGCGCCAGGCACAAAAATGGCCATACGGCTGGAGATTGGTACCCTGCCCAAGGAGCCAGCAGGGAAAACTATGCCTTGTTCTAAAGCTCTTTGGGAACCGCTTGCGTAGCCCCACAGACTTGGGGGCTGCGGGCTTTCCTGCTGCCTTCAGCCTCGACACCACCCTTTCCCACTTGGCGCTGCGCTAGGCACAAAAATGGCCATACGGCTGGAGATGGGTCCCCCGCCCAAAGAGCCATGAGGGAAAACTATGCCTTGTTCTAAAGCTCTTTGGGAACCGCTTGCGTAGCCCCACAGACCTGGGGGCTGCAGGCTTTCCTGCTGCCTTCAGCCTCAAAGGCACCCTCTAGAACATGGCGCCGCGCCAGGCACAAAAATGGCCATACGGCTGGACATGGGTGCCACGCCCAAGAAGCTAGCAGGGAAAACTATGCCTTTGTCCAAAGCTCTTTGGGAACCGCTTGCGTAGCCCCACAGACCTGGGGGCTGCATGCTTTCCTGCTGCCTTCAGCCTCAAAGCCACCTTTTCCCTATGGGCACCACGCCAGGCACAAAAATCGCCATACGGCTGGAGATGGGTCCCCTGCCCAAAGAGCCAGCAGGGAAAATTATGCCTTGTTCTAAAGCTCTTTGGGAACCTATTGCGTAGCCCAACAGTCCTGGGGGTTGCGGGCTTTCCTGCTGCCTTCAGCCTCGACACCACCCTTTCCCACTTGGCGCCGCGCCAAGCACAAAAATGGCCATACGGCTGGAGATGAGTCCCCTGCCCAAGGAGCCAGCAGGGAAAAATATGCCTTGTTCTAAAGCTCTTTGGGAACCACTTGCGTAGCCCCACAGACCTGGGAGCTACGGGCCTTCCTGCTGCCTTCAGCCTCGACACCACCCTTTCTCAGTTGGTGCCGCGCCAGACACAAAAATGGCCATACGGCTGGAGATGGGTCCCCCGCCCAAAGAGCCAGCAGGGAAAACTATGCCTTTGTCTAAAGCTCTTTGGGAACCGCTTGCGTAGCCCCACAGACCTGGGACTGCGGGCTTTCCTGCTAGCTTCAGCCTCAAAGCCACCCTTTCCCTCTGGGCGCTGCGCCAGGCACAAAAATGGCCATATGGCTGGAGATGGGTCCCCCGCCCAAACAGCCAGCAGGGAAAACTATGCCTTGTTCTAAAGCTCTTTGGGAACCGCTTGCGTAGCCCCACAGACCTGGGGGCTGCGGGCCTTCCTGCTGCCTTCAGCCTCGACACCACCCTTTCCCACTTGGCGCCGTGCCAGGAGTAATAATGGCTGTACGGCTGGAGATGGGTGCCACGCCCAAGAAGCCAGCAGGGAAAACTATGCCTTGTTCTAAAGCTCTTTGGGAACCACTTGCGTAGTCCCACAGACCTGGGGGCTGCGGGCTTTCCTGCTGCCTTCAGCCTCGACACCACCCTTTCCCACTTGGTGCCACGCCAGGCACAAAAATGGCCATACGGCTGGAGATGGGTCCCCCGCCCAAAGAGCCTGCAGGGAAAACTATGCCTTGTTCTAAAGCTCATTGGGAACCGCTTGCGTTGCCCCACAGACCTGGGGGCTGCGGGCTTTCCTGCTGCCTTCAGCCTCGACACCACTCTTTCCAACTTGGCGCCGCGCCAGGCACAAAAATGGGCATATGGCTGGAGATGGGTCCCCCGCCCAAAGAACAAGCAGGGAAAACTATGCCTTGTTCTAAAGCTCTTTGGGAACTGCTTGCGTAGCCCCACAGACCTGGGGGCTGCGGGCTTTCCTGCTGCCTTCAGCCTCGACACCACCCTTTCCCACTGGGCACCGCGCCAGGCACAAAAATCGCCATACGGCTGGAGATGGGTGCCACGCCCAAGGATTCAGCAGGGAAATCTATGCCTTGTTCTAAGGCTCTTTGGGAACCGCTTGCGTAGCCCAACAGACCTGGGGGCTGCGGGCTTTCCTGCTGCCTTCAGCCTCAAAACCACCCTTTCCCACTTGGCGCCGCGCCATGCACAAAAATGGCCATACTGTTGGAGATGGGTCCCCTGCCCAAGGAGCCAGCAGGGAAAACTATGCCTTGTTCTAAAGCTCTTTGGGAACCGATTGCGTAGCCCCACAGACCTGGGGGCTGCAGGCTTTCCTGCTGCCTTCAGCCTCGACACCACCCTTTCCCACTTGGTGCCGCGCCAGGCCCAAAAATGGCCATATGGATGGAGATGGATCCCCCGCCCAAACAGCCAGCAGGGAAAACTGTGCCTTGTTCTAAAGCTCTTTCGGAACGACTTGTGTAGCCCCACAGACTTGGGGGCTGCGGGCTTTCCTGCTGCCTTCAGCCTCGACACCACCCTTTCCCACTTGGCGCCGCGCTAGGCACAAAAATGGCCATACGGCTGGAGATGGGTCTCCCGCCCAAAGAGCCATGAGGGAAAAATATGCCTTGTTCTAAAGCTCTTTGGGAACCGCTTGCGTAGCCCCACAGACCTGGGGGCTGCAGGCTTTCCTGCTGCCTTCAGCCTCGACACCACGCTTTCCCACTGGGCACTGCGCCAGGCACAATAATGGCCATAAGGCTGGAGATGGGTCTCCCGCCCAAGGAGCCAGCAGGGAAAACTATGCCTTGTTCTAAAGCTCTTTGGGAACCGCTTGCGTAGCCCCACAGACCTGGGGGCTGCGGACTTTCCTGCTGCCTTCAGCCTCGACACCACCCTTTCCCACTTGGTGCCGCATCAGGCACAAAAATGGCCATTCGGCGGCAATGGGTCTCCCGCCCAAAGAGCCAGCAGGGAAACTATGCCTTGTTCTAAAGCTCTTTGGGAACCGCGTGCGTAGCCCCACAGACCTGGGGGCTGCGGGCTTTCCTGCTGCCTTCAGCCTCAAAACCACCCTTTCCCACTTGGCGCCGCGCCAGGCACAAAAATGGCCATACGGCTGGAGATTGGTACCCTGCCCAAGGAGCCAGCAGGGAAAACTATGCCTTGTTCTAAAGCTCTTTGGGAACCGCTTGCGTAGCCCCACAGACCTGGGGGCTGCGGGCTGTCCTGCTGCCTTCAGCCTCGACACCACCCTTTCCCACTTGGCGCCGCGGCAGGCACAAAAATGGCCAGACGGCTGGAGGTTGGTACCCTGCCCAAGGAGCCAGCAGGGAAAACTATGCCTTGTTCTAAAGCTCTTTCGGAACCACTTGTGTAGCCCCACAGACTTGGGGGCTGCGGGCTTTCCTGCTGCCTTCAGCCTCGACACCACCCTTTCCCACTTGGCGCCGCGCTAGGCACAAAAATGGCCATACGGCTGGAGATGGGTCTCCCGCCCAAAGAGCCATGAGGGAAAACTATGCCTTGTTCTAAAGCTCTTTGGGAACCGCTTGCGTAGCCCCACAGACCTGGGGGCTGCGGGCTTTCCTGCTGCCTTCAGCCTCGACACCACCCTTTCCCACTTGGCGCCACGCCATGCACAAAAATGGCCATACGGCTGGAGATGTGTCCCCCGCCCAAAGATCCAACAGGGAAAACTATGCCTTGTTCTAAAGCTCTTTGGGAACCGCTTGCGTAGCCCCACAGACCTGGGGGCTGCAGGCTTTCCTGCTAGCTTCAGCCTCGACACCACCCTTTCCCTCTTGGTGCCACGCCAGGCACAAAAATGGCCATTCGGCAGGCAATGGGTCCCACGCCCAAGGAGCCATCAGGGAAAACTATGCCTTATTCTAAAGCTCTTTGGGAACCGCGTGCGTAGCCCCACAGACCTGGGGGCTGCGGGCTTTCCTGCTGCCTTTAGCCTCAAAACCACCCTTTCCCACTTGGCGCCGCACCATGCACAAAAATCGCCATACGGCTGGAGATGGGTGCCACGCCCAAGGAGTCAGCAGGGAAAACTATGCCTTGTTCTAAGGCTCTTTGGGAACCACTTGCGTAGCCCAACAGACCTGGGGGCTGCGGGCTTTCCTGCTGCCTTCAGCCTCAAAACCACCCTTTCCCACTTGGCGCCGCGCCATGCACAAAAATGGCCATACTGTTGGAGATGGGTCCCCTGCCCAAGGAGCCAGCAGGGAAAACTATGCCTTGTTCTAAAGCTCTTTGGGAACCGATTGCGTAGCCCCACAGACCTGGGGGCTGCAGGCTTTCCTGCTGCCTTCAGCCTCGACACCACCCTTTCCCACTTGGTGCCGCGCCAGGCCCAAAAATGGCCATATGGATGGAGATGGATCCCCCGCCCAAGGAGCCAGCAGGGAAAACTATGCCTTGTTCTAAAGCTCTTTGGGAACCGCTTGTGTAGCCCCACAGACCTGGGGGCTGCGGGCTTTGCTGCTGCCTTCAGCCTCGACAACACCCTTTCCCACTTGGCGCCGCGCCAAGCACAAAAATCGCCATACGGCTGGAGATGGGTGCCACGGCCAAAGAGCCAGCAGGGAAAACTATGCCTTGTTCTAAAGCTCTTTGGGAACCGCTTGCATTGTCCCACAGACCTGGGGGCTGCGGGCTTTCCTGCTGCCTTCAGCCTCAAAACCACCCTTTCCCTCTGGGCGCCAGGACAGGCACAAAAAAAGCCTATGGCTGGAGATGGGTCCCCCGCCCAAGGAGCCAGCAGGGAAAACTATGCCTTGTTCTAAAGCTCTTTGGGAACCGCTTGCGTAGCCCCACAGACCTGGGGGCTGCGGGCTTTCCTGCTAGCTTCAGCCTCGACACCACCCTTTCCCACTTGGTGCCACACCAGGCACAAAAATGGCCATACGGCAGGCAATGGGTCCCCCGCCCAAAGAGCCAGCAGGGAAAACTATGCCTTGTTCTAAAGCTCTTTGGGAACCGCTTGCGTAGCCCCACAGACCTGGGGGCTGCGGGCTTTCCTGCTGCCCTCAGCCTCAAAGCCACCCTTTCCCACTTGGCGCCGCGCCATGCACAAAAATGGCCATACGGCTGGAGATGGGTCCCCCGCCCAAGGAGCCAGCAGGGAAAACTATGCCTTGTTCTAAAGCTCTTTGGGAACCGCTTGCGTAGCCCCACAGACCTGGGGGCTGCAGGCTTTCCTGCTGCCTTCAGCCTCGACACCACGCTTTCCCACTGGGCACCGCGCCAGGCACAAAAATGGCCATACGGCTGGAGATGGGTCCCATGCCCAAAGAGCCAGCAGGGAAAACTATGCCTTGTTCTAAGGCTCTTTGGGAACCACTTGCGTAGCCCAACAGACCTGGGGGCTGCGGGCTTTCCTGCTAGCTTCAGCCTCGACATCAGCCTTTCCCACTTGGCGCCGCGCCAAGCACAAAATCGGACATATGGATGGAGATGGATCCCCCGCCCAAACAGGCAGGAGGGAAAACTGTGCCTTGTTCTAAAGCTCTTTGGGAACCGCTTGCGTAGCCCCACAGACCTGGGTGCTGCAGGCTTTCCTGCTGCCTTCAGCCTCAAAGCCACCCTTTCCCACTTGGCGCCACGCCATGCACAAAAATGGCCATACGGCTGGAGATGTGTCCCCCGCCCAAAGAGCCAACAGGGAAAACTATGCCTTGTTCTAAAGCTCTTTGGGAACCACTTGTGTAGCCCCACAGACTTGGGGGCTGCGGGCTTTCCTGCTGCCTTCAGCCTCGACACCACCCTTTCCAACTTGGCGCCGCGCTAGGCACAAAAATGGCCATATGGCTGGAGATGGGTCTCCCGCCCAAAGAGCCATGAGGGAAAACTATGCCTTGTTCTAAAGCTCTTTGGGAACCGCTTGCGTAGCCCCACAGACCTGGGGGCTGCGGGCTTTCCTGCTGCCTTCAGCCTCAAAGCCACCCTTTCCCACTTGGCGCCACGCCAGGCACAAAAATGGCCATACGGCTGGAGATGGGTCCCCCGCCCAAGGAGCCAGCAGGGAAAACTATGCCTTGTTCTAAAGCTCTTTGGGAACCGCTTGCGTAGCCCCACAGACCTGGGGGCTGCAGGCTTTGCTGCTGCCTTCAGCCTCGACACCACTCTTTCCCACTGGGCACTGCGCCAGGCACAATAATGGCCATAAGGCTGGAGATGGGTCTCCCGCCCAAGGAGCCAGCAGGGAAAACTATGCCTTGTTCTAAAGCTCTTTGGGAACCGCTTGCGTAGCCCCACAGACCTGGGGGCTGCGGGCTTTCCTGCTGCCTTCTCACTCAAAACCACCCTTTCCCACTTGGCGCCGTGCCAGGCACAAAAATGGCCTATGGCTGGAGATGGGTCCCCCGCCCAAAGAGCCAGCAGGGAAAACTTTGTCTACAGTCAGTCAAGGTCGACGTATTCAACACTGATAAGAAAGATCACATATGTTCTTTTGGTGAGGGATATCAAGTGGAAATCCTTCTCGTGGAGTGATCAAGGGATTTAAACTTTTCATCATAATCCAAAGTCTAACATGCAAAACAATTGTCTAAGCAAAGCACAATACAGTGACTATTAGTAAAACAACAACAGAGTGAAGCATCTTGTTATAAAGTCCTGTAACTGTCAGTGACCATCCAAAAAGAGTATCTCCCCATCTATGTCCTCCGCCTCTCTTCACTCTTTCCAACGCTTGGTGTATTTCTTCAACCTGATGATGGACGGTAATCAAAGTTGTCTGTCTATTTTCTTGGGCCTCTTTCAAGAGCCGCTTCAATTCATTGTGTTTTAGCAGCTTCTTCACCAGGGAGAGATTCATTCCGATAGGGGTAGGCAACAATCTCGAATCAACGTGTAATTAGGTTGTAGCAATTGAAAAGACGTAACAGGAGCTTAATAATTGAAGTCGCATCCCGTAACTTTGTGTTAGTAAAGTTCAAACACAAAGATTTGAGTGATTACTATGTCATCTCTGAATACAAGACTACAGGGAGACCTCATGCTAACGCACCCTTTCCCAATCTAGACAAGCACAGTCTCTGGGGTTTCATCAGGATGTGTCTCAAAGTGACAAACATTCTGGTTGGTGTCAAGACAAAGGTCTTGTGCTTTGAGAGTATTACTCTCACGAATGAATCCTTGTTGGTCTCGTGAAACGCATGCGTCAACATCAGCAGTTTGCCATTTAGTCTCATTTTGTCGTGCCCAACCTCTGTGCTGTGTTGGATAGAGTAGAGCTCCTTGGTGATTCAACCCCAGTGCGATGATTGGGTATATGGTGTATACTGAGGCATTGCGTATCGTTAAGACAAAAGCTGTGGCTTTGCTCTCAGTGGGATCGTAGGTGAAATTAACCAGATACCACCTGGACTGAAATCTTTTCTCAAATTCAATTGCGTTATCCCATATTACTTTTCGAATTTCGGTGGGCAAGGTGCCTTCTTCACCTTCCCTTATGATTGCGGCTGTCATAGATTGCATCCACAATTGGGCTTGGATACAACTAAGAGCCAAGGAAACATTGGTTTGGGTTGTACCAAGTGCATCTGTGATCAGCTGATGGTCTTTTTCACCCGTTTCTTCCCATTGAGGCAATATATTCGATAAAAGCCGTTGGTGGTTTCCCAATGCTAATAGAGAGGACCGTAGGGGATGTCTTAATTTGTCCAGATCAGTAGTGGTTGTGACTAGTTTGTTGGCAAGTATCTCAGCATCTATACTATTCAAGACTCCCAGGCCTGTTCCTAAGAGACCAGTCGCATCCCTCTTCCGTCCGTGTGAAGTGGCAAGAGTTCGTTTGCGTAACCATGCTGACCATTCTGCATAAGATGTACTCAGGAACGGTAAGCAGGTGGGTTTGATCGCAGAGATTTTAATCCGCATTGACAATTCTGCTCGTTTGAGGGAATATGTGGGATTAAACAGTACCTGTTGTTGACCTGTGTGTGTTTAATAACGTAAGGGCCAATGTTGAAAATGTAAGGAGTTAGTCTAATGGAGGGCTTAGAAAAGAGAGAGGTGTTTTTTTTTCTCTTAGAAGAGCGAGCCTTTGAGAGTTTGTGGGGTGTAGGTTCTGGATTCATTTCAGCAAGTTCAGGTGTATTTGAGTCAATCATAAACGCAAATAACAATTCTGTGCCCTTGTAGCCCCAAATACAGTACACTACTGTAGGTTTGATGAAAGTGAAATTGTGCCAGCAATCTGAATTTGGCGCCATAATTTTGTAACAATCAGTGTTGTATTTGTCCGCTTTGGTAGAGTCTACATAGATGGTTTTCATTACAGTTGGCCTGTGGTGATTAGACCCGTCGATAAATCGGCAACCAATGTGTGTTCTTGTGGAATAATTACTAAATTGGCCAAGAATACAAAAATACAGCATTGTTCACACATTAAGGAAAGTCATAAAATCAAGAGGCTTCTGAGGTAGAATACAGCCGCAGCTAGCACACGAAGAATGCAACAGCTGTGATTCCCTGTACAAGGTTGTTTGCGAAACTACACGAGGGATGGAACGGAACGCGCTTGTTCCGTGGCCTTCCCTTGTGACGAATAGCAGATATGGGGACGAGATGGTACTACGGAACTGATAAGCGGCCTACACGCTACCCGAGCCAACATTTCGTCAAATGTTGATGAAATGCTGTCCTTTTGTGCGAACTTTGCTCACCACAATGTACCAAAACACACCTCCATCCCGGAGGCTATCCGCCCCCGAGGTGTGAACACTCCTCCTTGAGTACATTAATCATAATAAAAGTACATATGACTAAAGTCACTCAAACTCCACTTTGAAGATAAAAAAATAATATAAAAATAGCCCAAGAGAGAGGGGATGTCAGGGAAGACACCATCGCGAAGAATCCCACCGCTGTTTTCTGGGATCAGTCGACGGGCTGAGCCTTTCTTCCCCCCCATAAGGACGCCTTTGGGTAAGACTTTGATTACACCGAGTGCTTTCTCGGGGACTCTAGAAATTTCTCTAGAGAATCTCTACCCTACATTTATAGCCAGGCTGTATCGTTTATAATTTTGTCGCGCGTTTGTATATTTAACAATGTCTTTATTTGCACGTGCTTTGCAGACAGTGTATTTATCACCGGCAATCCTAAAGAACCTGTATATCTGTTGTTTAAATAAACTGCACTGTTTCAGTAGCTAGTCGTTTCGCTTTCTCACTGAAGGCGACCAAAACTTGAGAGAGGCCATGCTGGTTCAGGAGCACGACTAGACTGAAGGTGCAGCCCACTATTAGTGTCTCCAAATCGTACTAGTTTAACACATATTAAACGCGATTGGCCTGATAGTGCTGAATTGGGCATCACTCAGAATTGAAACCCAGCCGCACCTGGCCTCCCACCTCGGTGAGGAGTGTTAGAACGCAAGGGGGTTTATCTTCTGCCAAAACCGCTTGGCCCCGTTTCACGCAACAGAATTTGGCGTAGTCGGCAGGATTGCCATGGATAAACTGCTGCAAAAATATGATTGTGCCCCTTCCCAGGCTGGGAAGGAGTGGGCCCAAAAATTTTGGAAGGATGAAGAGAAAGTGGTGGAACGTATTGAAGAGCGTCGGGTTTCACAGAAGCTCAGAGCGGGGAAAGGCAAGGGTGTGATTTGTGCTGTGTTAGGCGCCTGTTTATCTTGTGCACAACAAGAAGCTAGAGAAACCCCCGCTCCTAATCTGATTTCAGCTGTAGAATATGCAACCCTGAAATCGGAGAATGAGGTGCTGAAGTCATCATTAGCCTTGCAAAAGGAGACAGGAGAAAGATTAAGAACTCAAGTCGATAAGCTTGTGAGTGAGAATGAATGTTTAGGAAACCGGAATGCTCAACTTGGGAGTGAAAAATCGCCAACTTAAAATGTTTTTGAAAGGGTGACCGGGCTCTTAGATAAAATGCAGCCCTCGACCCAGGTCCAACAGATTCGTAAGTTACTGTGTTATCCAAATTCCGGAACCCAGACCGGAGATTTTTTTGTCTAATAGTGAGGATGACGAAGAAGATGAGGAGGAAAGGATTTTTACTTTGAAATCCCAAGTTTTTCCTTTACATCCTCTGGTTAAAACTGAAACTGCAGTTGATGATGGTGATGAAATTCACACCACTGTGCGTACCGTTCCATGGACACCAACCAAGTTAACAAAAATAAGGGAGAAATATTCGAGGTGACCAGAAGAGTCGGCTGTTGAGTACGTGTGGCGAGTTTCTTCTGAAGGGGGGCACAGAATTATGCTGAGTGAGGAAGAAGCAGGAGACTCTTGGGGACCAGGAGTGTTTTTAACCACTATGCCTGGGGATCATAATTATTCCCTAACCGCTCGAGCAGCCTATTGGGCAGGGGGTATGGATCCGCGAGAGAGGGGGGAGCCGTTAGAGATTAGAGCTACAGGCTACTCTGATCTGTTTGCGGCTGTACAGAAAGCAGCTTGTCTGCAAGCCATGTATGACAGAGAGGAATTTCAGAAATCCCCAATGTCAGCCGCTATCGACCCGGATCGATTAGCCCCTCTCATCCGTGGTCTTCCCGATTGCCTGAAACCGTTCCTTGTTCGCACTCAAGATCGTATACGGGATGCTCGGGGTGCTCATGGGCGGGGCCGTCGTCACTACATGCCCACCTGGAATGTACAGGAAATAGATCAATATGGGCGCCGAATGGGCTGGGCCAGCCAAACTAGTGAGAAATCCTCCGAACACCCGTGAAAGGTTCGCCAAGTCCAAACTCACACTCAAAACCCTAAATCAGAGGGAAGGTTTAAGCCTGATAAGGACCGAAATGAGTTGTGGCGTAAAGCCCTATAATTAGGGGTGCCCCGACAATTCTTGCGCGGTGACCCTACGGGAGATCTCCGTACGCTAGTCCAATCTCTACCTAGAAAGAATAATGCGGCTGGGGAGAAAAGCCTAATCAGAGAATCCCCAAGCCGTGAGAAAATTGTGCCTTCTGCACCGGAACGTAACTTGATTGATTTGACAGCGTCCCAGCCAAAACACTCCTATCCCCGGGGAGGGCAGTGAGCCACCCTGTCCGGCAGGTACTAGCAATCCAATGGCGCTCTCATAAAGACTCCGAACCCGTTATTGTCATTCCTGTTGGACCCCCGGAAGATATTGGTAAATTTTATTATTGATACCGGAGCCCAAATGTCTGCAATCACTAACGAAACAGCACAACTTCTAGGTATAAATCCCACCCGACGCAGAGTCAACTTCACGGGAATTGATGGTGTGGTAAAAACATGCCCCACTGCAAAAATTAACCTCTGGTTGCCGGGAGAGCAGCGAATGACTAGGGCAGAAGCGTTAGTGGGTGCCTCACGTACTAACCGCCTAGGATTTGACGTACTGCGTGGGCGAATGTGGAAACTCCCAGATGGAGATGGAACTGTGTGGAGTTTTGCAGGACGCAAAAAAGGATTAGACACAGTTAAATTGGGGCTATTAGAAACATCTATACTTTTGCCTCCTTCTAAAATTACCAACGTCCGACAGTACCCACTGCCTGCAGCTGCACTTGCAGGAGCAGACGGGGTGGTATCAGATTTAGAAAAAAGAAACATCATTAAGAGGACTCACGCGCCTTATAATTCACCGGTGTGGCCAGTAAAGAAACCAAAAAGGCAATGGCGTTTCACAGTAGATTACGGAAAATTAAACGCCAACACTGCACCCCTGACCGCTGCGGTTCCTAATATCGCGGAAATTGTGGCAATGATAAAAGGAGCTGCCCATGCTTGGGTGGCTGCCTTAGATGTTAAAGACATATTTTTTTTATGATTCTCCTCCTTGAGCAGGACAAAGCGCAGTTTGCATTCGCATGGAAAGGAGTCCAATATACCTTTAACCGCTTTCCGCAAGGATACAAACATTCCCCCACTATTGCCCATAATGCTTTAGCTAAAGTGCTATCAGAGATTCCTGTTTCACAGGGATGTACGGTATACCAATATGTTGACGACATCTTAATAGGGGGAGAGAGCCAAGAAAGTGTACAAGACATGATGGAAAACATCCGAAAAACATTATCAGATTTGGGATTGGAAATTCCCGACTCAAAGTGTCAGGGACCCGCACAGGAAGTTAAATTCCTGGGGGTCTGGTGGATTAAGGGAGCTGCTTCTGTCCCTCAGGATACCCTGGAAAAAATAGAGCATGGCCAGAATCCATCCAGCGTGAAGGAGTTACAGCAAGTCCTGGGACTTTAAGTTATTGGCGTAAACACGTCCCTGGCTTTTCCATCATTGCTCGCCCCCTTTATTGTTTGCTCAAAAAAGGTAAATCCTGGGAGTGGACTGAACAACATACTAATGCACTAGAATTGCTAATAAAAGAGCTAAGGTTATTCCAACAACTTGGCCCCATACATCCAACTGACCCTGTCCATGTAGAATGGGGGGTCAGTGAACATGGTTCCCGTTGTAATTTATGGCAAAAGGGACCAGCAGGACCGGAGAGACCATTAGAATTTAGCTCTCACGCCTTAATGATACTGAGAGCAGATATTCAGACCTGGAGAAGAGTTTACTGTCCCTGGTGCGAGCATTGCAACGAGCAGAGCAGATAAGGAGAGAACAGAGCGTGATTGCTCGGGGCCCTTTTCGACTCCTAGATGTGGTCCGTAAAGGGGCAGCACCGCCAGCCGGCATTGCCCAGAAACCCACAGTTCGAAAGTGGTATGCTTATTTAGAAGGCATTAATGATATCATGCCAGTCTCTGAAGGTAGTATCAAAGTATCCATGCTCCAGAAGGATAGAGATGGTGCCCTATTGTTCCACTCCCCACCAAACAGACCATCTCCAATCCAAGAAGCACCTCCTCTGAAAGAAGGCAGTGATCTTACAGGAGTGTGGTTTCCTGGTGTGTCACCTCACCGTGAGAACAGCAAGTGGAAATACAAGGCCGTAGCACTGGAAGTAGCAGCGGGGGAAAGAGCAATTGAAACAGGAGAAGGTAGGGCACAAGTAGGGGAACTCAGAGCCGTCCTACTAGCTGCACAACATGGGGCTACTTACATTTACACTGACTCATATGCTGTTTTTAAAGGAGCCACTGAATGGCTAGGACACTGGGCAGCCAATGATTGGCAGGTGAATAGAGTCCCAATCTGGGAGACAGATAGCTGGAAGCAACTGTTGGAAATAGGAGGACAGAGAACATTGCACATTGCTTGGGTAAAAGGCCACGATCGTTCAAACTCGATCACTGCTCAGTTCAACCAACAGGTAGATAGCCTCACGCGGCTACAACAAATTGACATTGTAGATGACGGTCGGGAATGGGAACGCTTACTCGAATGGTTACATATTAAGCCTGGCCACACAGGCCGTACTGATCTGTATCAGGAAGGTCTAGCCCGGGGGTGGCCTGTGTCGGTTAAGCTGTGCGAACAAATGGTAACTGCCTGGTCACAATGTCGCCTACAACTCAGCAAAGATCATCCGAGTAAGGCGCCTCCCTTACACATGCGGGACAAGAAAGCGTTGTGGCATTCATAGCAGCTTGATTATATTGGGCCCTTGAGATCATCAGGTGGGAAAAGATATGTCCTGGTAGGAGTGGAGATTATCTCCAGCCTCAGTATGGCCAGCAGTTTCAAACCAGCTACCAGGGACAACACCGTGAAAGGCCTAAAAGGGTGGTTCAGCACACTTCCCCTTCCCGAGGAAATCCAGAGTGAAAACGTTTCACACTTTACCGCTTCGGTGGTACAAGATTGGGCCAAAGAAGAAGGGATTCGATGGGTATTTCATACTCCCTATTATCCCCAGGCTAATGGCATTGTTGAACGCACCAGTAGATGGGTTAAGCGTTTTGCAAAAAGTCATGAACCTGGTTGGCATTTGCGATTGGATGATGCCATCTATCAACTAAATAACAGATGGAGTGGAGACGGCTGTCCTAAAATGAAAGCTTTCTGTGTGCCTGCCAATATTATCTCTCCAAAAGCTGCCAATGAACCGGGAAAATACCCCGGAAGATTTCACACTGGACTACCTGTGCTAGTGAAAATGCCTCAAAATGGGACGGTGCCAATGGTGCTAGCTACTCCCAAAAATCCCTATGCATGGGAAGCCAAGGATTGTTCAGGGAAGATACACCGGATCAGCACCCGGTGGATCGCACCTTCTTTTTAACCCCGTCGGTCGAATAAGACCGAGCAGAGTTTCTTTTCCTTTATGTCTTACAGGAACCTTGGATGAGCTGTACAGACGGATTGGCCTACGCTACCTTTGAATGTCTCCAGGGAATCCTGACATTGAACCTGGCAATAATACTACTTTTATGATGTATGGCTATCTGGAGGCCCAAATTCTAAAATGACGAATTGGCAGATGGAATTGATGCTATTCAGTTTTACCTTTTTATTCCCTGTTGTTTGTAGTCAGAGAGACCCAGAGTGGCCATGGTCTCAAGCCTTTGTCGTCTGTAATACAAGACTACAGGGAGACCTCATGCTAACGCCCCCTTTCCCAATCTAGACAAGCACAGTCTCTGGGGTTTCATCGGGATGTGTCTCAAAGTGACAAACCTTCTGGTTGGTGTCAAGACAAAGGTCTTGTGCTTTGAGAGTATTACTCTCACAAATGAATCCTTGTTGGTCTCGTGAAACGCATGCGTCAACATCAGCAGTTTGCCATTTAGTCTCATTTTGTCGTGCCCAACCTCTGTGCTGTGTTGGATAGAGTAGAGCTCCTTGGTGATTCAACCCCAGCGCGATGATTGGGTATATGGTGTATACTGAGGCATTGCGTATCGTTAAGGCAAAAGCTGTGGCTTTGCTCTCAGTGGGATCGTAGGTGAAATTAACCAGATACCACCTGGACTGAAATTTTCTCTCAAACTCAATTGCATTATCCCATATTACTTTTCGAATTTCAGTGGGCAAGGTGCCTTCTTCACCTTCCCTTATGATTTATGAGTTTTTGCAAAACGCTTAATCAATCCGTTGGTGCATTCAACAATGCCATTAGCCTGGGGATAATAGGGAGTATGAAATACCCATCGAATCCCTTCTTCTTTGGCCCAATCTTGTACCACCGAAGCCGTAAAGTGTGAACCGTTATCACTCTGGATTTCCTCGGGAAGGGGAAGTGTGCTGAACCACCCTTTTAGGCCTTTCACTGTGTTGTCCCTGGTAGCTGGTTTGAAACTGCTGGCCATACTGAGGCTGGAGATAATCTCCGCTCCTACCAGGACATATCTTTTCCCACCTGATGATCTCAGGGGCCCAATATAATCAAGCTGCCATGAATGCCACAACGCTTTCTTGTCCCGCATGTGTAAGGGAGGCGCCTTACTCGGATGATCTTTGCTGAGTCGTAGGCGACATTGTGAACAGGCAGTTACTATTTGTTCGCACAGCTTAACCGACACAAGCCACCCACCTTCCCAATATAGGTCAGGACGGCCTGTGCGGCCACGTTTAACATGTAACGATTCAAGTAAGCGTTCCCATTCCCGACCGTCATCTACAATGTCAATTTGTTGTAGCCGCGTGAGGCTATCTACCTGTTGGTTGAACTGAGCAGTGATCGAGTTTGAACGATCGTGGCCTTTTACCCAAGCAATGTGCAATGGTCTCTGTCCTCCTGTTTCCAACAGTTGCTTCCAATTATCTGTCTCCCAGATTGGGACTCTATTCACCTGCCAATCGTTGGCTGCCCAGTGTCCTAGCCATTCAGTGGCTCCTTTAAAAACAGCATATGACTCAGCGTAAAAGGAGGTGGCTCCATGTTGTGCAGCTAGTAGGACAGCTCTGAGTTCCCCTACTTGTTCCCCTACCCTCCCCTGTTTCAATCGCTCTTTCTCCCGTTGTTACTTCCAGTGCTACGGCCTTATATTTCCACTTATTTTTTTCACAGTGAGATGACGCACCAGTAAACCACACTCCTGTAGATCACTGCTGTCCCTCAAAGGAGGTGCTTCTTGGATCGGAGATGGTCTATTTGGTGGGGACTGGAACAATAGGGCACCATCTATATCCTTTGGTATCCTTGTGAAGTAGCCTTGGATACTTTAACAGTGCCTTCAGAGACTGGCTTGATTTCATTAATGCCTTCTAAATAAGCATACCACTTTCGAACTGTAGGTCTCTGGGCAATGCCAGCTGGTGGTGGTGTCCCTTTACGGACCACATCTGGGAGGCGAAAAGGTCCCAGGAAAGATCACACTCTGTTCTCTTCTTATCTGCTCTGCTCGTTGCAACGCTCGCACCAGGGACAGTAAACCCTTCTCCAGGTCTGAATATCTGCTCTCAGTATCATTGAAGGAGTGGGAGCAAAATTCTAATGGTCTCTCCGGTCCTGCTGGTCCCTTTTGCCATAAATTACAACGGGAACCATGTTCACTGAACCCCCATTCTACATGGACAGGGTCAGTTGGATGTATAGGACCAAGCTGTTGGAATAACCTTAGCTCCTTTATTAGCAATTGCAGAGCATTAGTGTGTTGTTCAGTCCACACCCAGGATTTACCCTTTTTTGGCAAGCTATGAAGGGGCGAGCAATGATGGAAAAGCCAGGGACGTGTTTACGCCAATAACTTAAAGTCCCAGGACTTGCTGTAACTCCTTCACGCTGGATGGATTCTGGCCATGCTCTATTTTTTCCAGGGTATCCTGAGGGACAGAAGCAGCTCCCTTAATCCACCAGACCCCCAGGAATTTAACTTCCTGTGCGGGTCCCTGACACTTTGAGTCGGGAATTTCCAATCCCAAATCTGATAATGTTTTTCGGATGTTTTGCATCATGTCTTGTACACTTTCTTAGTTCTCTCCCCTATTAAGATGTCATCAATAATATATTGGTATACTGTACATCCCTGTGAAACAGGAATCTCTGATAGCACTTTAGCTAAAGCATTATGGGCAATAGTGGGGGAATGTTTGTATCCTTGCGGAAAGCGGTTAAAGGTATATTGGACTCCTTTCCATGCGAATGCAAACTGCGCTTTGTCCTGCTCAAGGAGGGGAATCATAAAAAAATATGTCTTTAAAATCTAAGGCAACCCTCCAAGGATGGGCAGCTCCTTGTATCATTGTCACAATTTCCGCGATAGTCGGAACCGCAGCAGTCAGGGATGCAGTGTTGGCATCCAACTTTTGGTAATCTACTGTGAACAGCTATTGCCTTTTTGGTTTCTTTACTGGCCACACCGGTGAAAAATAAGGCGAGTGAATCCTCTTAATGATGTCCCTTTTTTCTAAATCTGATACCACTCTGTCTGCTCCTGCAACAGCAGCTGCAGGCAGTGGATACTACAGGACAGCAGATATTTAGAGGGAGGGAAAGGTATGGAAGTTTGCAATAGATTCAATTTCACTGTGTCTATAACTTTTTCAACTCCTGCAAAACTTCACACTGTGGAGACATCATTAAGAAAAGACATTAAGAAAACCCCGGGCGGCAGGCTGTCGTGCCGCCTTCAGCCTCAACACCACCCTTTCCCTCTGGGCGCCGCGCCAGGCACAAAAATGGCCATACGGCTGGAGATGGGTGCCACGCCCAAAGAGCCAGCAGGGAAAACTAGGCCTTGTTCTAAAGCTCTTTGGGAACTGCTTGCGTAGCCCCACAGACCTGGGGGCTGCGGGCTTTCCTGCTGCCTTCAGCCTCAAAGCCACCCTTTCCCACTTGGCACCGCACCAGGCACAAAATTGGCCTTACGGCTGGAGATGGGTGCCACACCCAAAGAGCCAGCAGGGAAAACTATGCCTTGTTCTAAAGCTCTTTGGGAACCGCTTGCGTAGCCCCACAGACCTGGGGGCTGCAGGCTTTCCTGCTGCCTTCAGCCTCAACAAGACCGTTTCCCACTTGGCACCGCGCTAAGCACAATAATGGCCATACGGCTGGAGATGGGTCCACTGCCCAAGGAGCCATCAGGGAAAACTAGGCCTTGTTCTAAAGCTCTTTGGGAACTGCTTGCGTAGCCCCACAGACCTGGGGGCCGCGGTCTTTCCTGCTGCCTTCAGCCACAAAACCACCCTTTCCCTCTGGGCCCCCGGCCAGACACAAAAAAGGCCTACGGCTGGAGATGGGTCCCCCGCCCAAAGAGCCAGCAGGGAAAACTATGCCTTGTTCTAAAGCTCTTTGGGAACCGCTTGCGTTGCCCCACAGACCTGGGGGCTGCGGGCTTTCCTGCTGCCTTCAGGCTCGACACCACCCTTTCCCACTTGGTGCCGCGTCAGACACAAAAATTGCCAGATGGGTGCAGATGGGTCCCCGCCCAAAGAGCAAGCAGGGAAAACTATGCCTTGTTCTAAAGCTCTTTGGGAACTGCTTGCGTAGCCCCACAGACGTGGGGGCTGCGGGCTTTCCTGCTGCCTTCAGCCTCGACACCACCCTTTCCCACTTGGCGCCGCGCCAGGCACAAAAAAGGCCTATGGCTGGAGATGGGTCCCCTGCCCAAAGAGCCAGCAGGGAAAACTATGCCATGTTCTAAAGGTCTTTGGGAACCGCTTGCGTAGCCCCACAGACCTGGGGGCTGCAGGCTTTCCTGCTGCCTTCAGCCTCAAAGCCACCCCCTAGAACTTGGCGCCGCGCCAGGCACAAAAATGGTCATACGGCTGGACATGGGTGCCACGCCCAAAGAGCCAGCAGGGAAAACTATGCCTTGTTCTAAAGCTCTTTGGGAACCGCTTGTGTTGTCCCACAGACCTGGGGGCTGCGGGCTTTCCTGCTGCCTTCAGCCTCAAAACCACCTTTTCCCTCTGGGCACCACGCCAGGCACAAAAAGGGCCATACGGCTGGAGATGGGTCCCCTGCCCAAAGAGCCAGCAGGGAAAATTAGGCCTTGTTCTAAAGCTCTTTGGGAACCGCTTGCGTAGCCCAACAGTCCTGGGGGTTGCGGGCTTTCCTGCTGCCTTCAGCCTCGACACCACCCTTTCCTACTTGGCGCCGCGCCAGGCACAAAAATGGCCATATGGCTGGAGATGGGTCCCCCGCCCAAAGAGCCAGCAGGGAAAACTATGCCTTGTTCTAAAGCTCTTTGGGAACCGCTTGCGTAGCCCCACAGACCTGGGGGCTGCGGGCCTTCCTGCTGCCTTCAGCCTCGACACCACCCTTTCTCAGTTGGTGCCGCGCCAGGCACAAAAATGGCCATATGGCTGGAGATGGGTCCCGAGCCCAAAGAGCCAGCAGGGAAAACTATGCCTTGTTCTAAAGCTCTTTGGGAACCGCTTGCGTAGCCCCACAGAGCTGGGGGCTGCGGGCCTTCCTGCTGCCTTCAGCCTCGACACCACCCTTTCCCACTTGGCGCCGTGCCAGGAGTAATAATGGCTGTACGGCTGGAGATGGGTGCCACGCCCAAGAAGCCAGCAGGGAAAACTATGCCTTGTTCTAAAGCTCTTTGGGAACCACTTGCGTAGTCCCACAGACCTGGGGGCTGCGGGCTTTCCTGCTGCCTTCAGCCTCAAAGCCACCCTTTCCCACTTTGTGCCACGCCAGGCACAAAAATGGCCATACGGCTGGAGATGGGTCCCCCGCCCAAAGAGCCTGCAGGGAAAACTATGCCTTGTTCTAAAGCTCATTGGGAACCGCTTGCGTTGCCCCACAGACCTGGGGGCTGCGGGCTTTCCTGCTGCCTTCAGCCTCGACACCACTCTTTCCCACTTGGCGCCGCGCCAGGCACAAAAATGGGCATATGGCTGGAGATGGGTCCCCCGCCCAAAGAACAAGCAGGGAAAACTATGCCTTGTTCTAAAGCTCTTTGGGAACTGCTTGCGTAGCCCCACAGACCTGGGGGCTGCGGGCTTTCCTGCTGCCTTCAGCCTCGACACCACTCTTTCCCACTTGGCGCCGCGCCAGGCACAAAAATGGGCATATGGCTGGAGATGGGTCCCCCGCCCAAAGAACAAGCAGGGAAAACTATGCCATGTTCTAAAGGTCTTTGGGAACCGCTTGCGTAGCCCCACAGACCTGGGGGCTGCGGGCTTTCCTGCTGCCTTCAGCCTCAAAGCCACCCCCTAGAACTTGGCGCCGCGCCAGGCACAAAAATGGCCATACGGCTGGAGATGGGTTCCACGCCCAAAGAGCCAGCAGGGAAAACTATGCCTTGTTCTAAAGCTCTTTGGGAACCGCTTCTGTTGTCCCACAGACCTGGGGGCTGCGGGCTTTCCTGCTGCCTTCAGCCTCAAAATCACCTTTTCCCTCTGGGCACCACGCCAGGCACAAAAAGGGCCATACGGCTGGAGATGGGTCCCCTGCCCAAAGAGCCAGCAGGGAAAATTAGGCCTTGTTCTAAAGCTCTTTGGGAACCGCTTGCGTAGCCCAACAGTCCTGGGGGTTGCGGGCTTTCCTGCTGCCTTCAGCCTCGACACCACCCTTTCCTACTTGGCGCCGCGCCAGGCACAAAAATGGCCATATAGCTGGAGATGGGTCCCCTGCCCAAAGAGCCATCAGGGAAAACTATGCCTTGTTCTAAAGCTCTTTGGGAACCGCTTGCGTAGCCCCACAGACCTGGGGGCTGCAGGATTTCCCGCTGCCTTCAGCCTCAAAACCACCCTTTCCCACTTGGCGCCGCGCCAGGCACAAAAATGGCCATGCGGCTGGAGATGAGTTCCCTGCCCAAAGAGCCAGCAGGGAAAACTATGCCTTGTTCTAAAGCTCTTTGGGAACCGCTTGCGTAGCCCCACAGACCTGGGTGCTGCGGGCTTTCCTGCTGCCTTCATCCTCAAAACCACCGTTTCCCACTTGGCGCCGCGCCAGGCACAAAAATGGCCATACGGCTGGAGATGGGTCCCCCGCCCAAAGAGCCAGCAGGGAAAACTATGCCTTGTTCTAAACCTCTTTGGGAACCGCTTGCATTGTCCCACAGACCTGGGGGCTGCGGGCTTTCCTGCTGCCTTCAGCCTCAAAGCCACCCTTTCCCTCTGGGCGTCGCGCCGGGCACAAAAAAGGCCTATGGCTGGAGATGGGTCCCCCGCCCAAAGAGCCAGCAGGGAAAACTATGCCTTGTTCTAAAGCTCTTTGGGAACCGCTTGCGTAGCCCCACAGACCTGGGGGCTGCGGGCCTTCCTGCTGCCTTCAGCCTCGACACCACCCTTTCCCACTTGGTGCCTCGCCAGGCACAAAAATGGCCATATGGATGGAGATGGATCCCCCGCCCAAAGAGCCAGCAGGGAAAACTATGCCTTGTTCTAAAGCTCTTTGGGAACCGCTTGCGTAGCCCCACAGACCTGGGGGCTGCAGGCTTTCCTGCTGCCTTCAGCCTCGACACCACCCTTTCCCAATTGGTGCCGCGCCAGGCTCTAAAAAGCCTATGGCTGGAGATGGGTCCCCCGCCCAAAGAGCCAGCAGGGAAAACTATGCCTTGTTCTAAAGCTCTTTGGGAACCGCTTGCGTAGCCCCACAGACCTGGGGGCTGCGGGCTTTCCTGCTGCCTTCAGCCTCAAAACCACCCTTTTCCACTTGGCGTCACACCAGGCAGAAAAATGGCCATACAGTTGGAGATGGGTCCCCTGCCCAAGGAACCAGCAGGGAAAATTATGCCTTGTTCTAAAGCTCTTTGGGAACTGCTTGCGTAGCCCCACAGACCTGCGGGCTGCAGGCTTTCCTGCTGCCTTCAGCCTCAAAACCACCCTTTCCCACTTGGCGCCGCGCCAGGCACAAAAATGGCCATACGGCTGGAGATGTGTGCCACGCCCAAAGAGCCAGCAGGGAAAACTCTGCCTTGTTCTAAAGCTCTTTGGGAACCGCTTGCGTAGCCCCACAGACCTGGGGGC
This sequence comes from Rissa tridactyla, assembly GCF_028500815.1. Classification (NCBI taxonomy): domain Eukaryota; kingdom Metazoa; phylum Chordata; class Aves; order Charadriiformes; family Laridae; genus Rissa; species Rissa tridactyla. The sequence continues at coordinate 157,660 of NW_026529403.1, forward strand.
TGCGGGCCTTCCTGCTGCCTTCAGCCTCGACACCACGCTTTCCCACTTGGTGCCGTGCCAGGAGTAAAAATGCCCATACGGCTGGAGATGGGTCCCACGCCCAAAGAGCCAGCAGGGAAAACTATGCCTTGTTCTAAAGCTCTTTGGGAACCGCTTGCGTAGCCCCACAGACCTGGGGGCTGCAGAGTTTGCTGCTGCCTTCAGCCTTGCCACCACCCTTTCCCACTTGGCACCGCGCCAGGCACAAAAATGGCTATACTGATGGAGATGGGTTCGGAGCCCAAAGAGCCAGCAGGGAAAATTATGCCTTGATGTAAGGCGCTTTGGGAACCTCTTTCGTAGCCCCACAGACCTGGGGACTGCGCGCTTTCCTGCTGCCTTCAACCTCGACAACACCCTTTCCCTCTGGGCGGGGGTACAGAAACAAAAAAGGCCTATGGCTGGAGATGGGTCCCTGGCCCAAAGAGCCAGCAGGAAAAACACTGCCTTGTTCTAAAGGTCTTTGGGAACCGCTTGCGTAGCCCCACAGACCTGGGGCCTGCAGGCTTTGCTGCTGCCTTCAGCCTCGACACCACCCTTTCCCACTTGGCGCCGCGCCAGGCACAAAAAAGGCCTATGGCTGGAGATGGGTCCCCTGCCCAAAGAGCCAGCAGGGAAAACTATGCCATGTTCTAAAGGTCTTTGGGAACCGCTTGCGTAGCCACATAGACCTGGGGGCTGCAGGCTTTCCTGCTGCCTTCAGCCTCAAAGCCACCCCCTAGAACTTGGCGTCGCGCCAGGCACAAAAATGGTCATACGGCTGGACATGGGTGCCACGCCCAAAGAGCCAGCAGGGAAAACTATGCCTTGTTCTAAAGCTCTTTGGGAACCGCTTGTGTTGTCCCACAGACCTGGGGGCTGCGGGCTTTCCTGCTGCCTTCAGCCTCAAAACCACCTTTTCCCTCTGGGCACCACGCCAGGCACAAAAAGGGCCATACGGCTGGAGATGGGTCCCCTGCCCAAAGAGCCAGCAGGGAAAATTAGGCCTTGTTCTAAAGCTCTTTGGGAACCGCTTGCGTAGCCCAACAGTCCTGGGGGTTGCGGGCTTTCCTGCTGCCTTCAGCCTCGACACCACCCTTTCCTACTTGGCGCCGCGCCAGGCACAAAAATGGCCATATGGCTGGAGATGGGTCCCCCGCCCAAAGAGCCAGCAGGGAAAACTATGCCTTGTTCTAAAGCTCTTTGGGAACTGCTTGCGTAGCCCCACAGACCTGGGGGCTGCGGGCCTTCCTGCTGCCTTCAGCCTCGACACCACCCTTTCTCAGTTGGTGCCGCGCCAGGCACAAAAATGGCCATATGGCTGGAGATGGGTCCCGAGCCCAAAGAGCCAGCAGGGAAAACTATGCCTTGTTCTAAAGCTCTTTGGGAACCGCTTGCGTAGCCCCACAGAGCTGGGGGCTGCGGGCCTTCCTGCTGCCTTCAGCCTCGACACCACCCTTTCCCACTTGGCGCCGTGCCAGGAGTAATAATGGCTGTACGGCTGGAGATGGGTGCCACGCCCAAGAAGCCAGCAGGGAAAACTATGCCTTGTTCTAAAGCTCTTTGGGAACCACTTGCGTAGTCCCACAGACCTGGGGGCTGCGGGCTTTCCTGCTGCCTTCAGCCTCGACACCACCCTTTCCCACTTTGTGCCACGCCAGGCACAAAAATGGCCATACGGCTGGAGATGGGTCCCCCGCCCAAAGAGCCTGCAGGGAAAACTATGCCTTGTTCTAAAGCTCTTTGGGAACCGCTTGCGTTGCCCCACAGACCTGGGGGCTGCGGGCTTTCCTGCTGCCTTCAGCCTCGACACCACTCTTTCCCACTTGGCGCCGCGCCAGGCACAAAAATGGGCATATGGCTGGAGATGGGTCCCCCGCCCAAAGAACAAGCAGGGAAAACTATGCCTTGTTCTAAAGCTCTTTGGGAACTGCTTGCGTAGCCCCACAGACCTGGGGGCTGCGGGCTTTCCTGCTGCCTTCAGCCTCGACACCACCCTTTCCCACTTGGCGCCGCGCCAGGCACAAAAAAGGCCTATGGCTGGAGATGGGTCCCCTGCCCAAAGAGCCAGCAGGGAAAACTATGCCATGTTCTAAAGGTCTTTGGGAACCGCTTGCGTAGCCACATAGACCTGGGGGCTGCAGGCTTTCCTGCTGCCTTCAGCCTCAAAGCCACCCCCTAGAACTTGGTGCCGCGCCAGGCACAAAAATGGCCATACGGCTGGAGATGGGTTCCACGCCCAAAGAGCCAGCAGGGAAAACTATGCCTTGTTCTAAAGCTCTTTGGGAACCGCTTCTGTTGTCCCACAGACCTGGGGGCTGCGGGCTTTCCTGCTGCCTTCAGCCTCAAAATCACCTTTTCCCTCTGGGCACCACGCCAGGCACAAAAAGGGCCATACGGCTGGAGATGGGTCCCCTGCCCAAAGAGCCAGCAGGGAAAATTAGGCCTTGTTCTAAAGCTCTTTGGGAACCGCTTGCGTAGCCCAACAGTCCTGGGGGTTGCGGGCTTTCCTGCTGCCTTCAGCCTCGACACCACCCTTTCCTACTTGGCGCCGCGCCAGGCACAAAAATGGCCATATGGCTGGAGATGGGTCCCCCGCCCAAAGAGCCAGCAGGGAAAACTATGCCTTGTTCTAAAGCTCTTTGGGAACCGCTTGCGTAGCCCCACAGACCTGGGGGCTGCAGGCTTTCCTGCTGCCTTCAGCCTCAAAACCACCCTTTCCCACTTGGCGCCGCGCCAGGCACAAAAATGGCCATGCGGCTGGAGATGAGTTCCCTGCCCAAAGAGCCAGCAGGGAAAACTATGCCTTGTTCTAAAGCTCTTTGGGAACCGCTTGCGTAGCCCCACAGACCTGGGGGCTGCGGGCTTTGCTGCTGCCTTCAGCCTCAACACCACCCTTTCTCACTTGGTGCCGCGCCAGGCACAAAAATGGCCATATGGCTGGAGATGGGTCTCCCGCCCAAAGAGCCAGCAGGGAAAACTATGCCTTGTTCTAAAGCTCTTTGGGAACTGCTTGTGTAGCCCCACAGACCTGGGGGCTGCAGGCTTTCCTGCTGCCTTCAGCCTCAAAGGCACCCTCTAGAACTTGGCGCCGCGCCAGGCACAAAAATGGCCATACGGCTGGACATGGGTGCCACGCCCAAAGAGCCAGCAGGGAAAACTATGTCTTTGTCCAAAGCTCTTTGGGAACCGCTTGCGTAGCCCCACAGACCTGGGGGCTGCAGGCTTTCCTGCTGCCTTCAGCCTCAAAGCCACCTTTTCCCTATGGGCACCACTCCAGGCACAAAAATGGCCATACGGCTGGAGATGGGTCCCCTGCCCAAAGAGCCAGCAGGGAAAATTATGCCTTGTTCTAAAGCTCTTTGGGAACCTATTGCGTAGCCCAACAGTCCTGGGGGTTGCGGGCTTTCGTGCTGCCTTCAGGCTCGACACCACCCTTTCCCACTTGGCGCCGCGCCAGGCACAAAAATGGCCATACGGCTGGAGATGAGTCCCCTGCCCAAGGAGCCAGCAGGGAAAAATATGCCTTTGTCTAAAGCTCTTTGGGAACCGCTTGCGTAGCCCCACAGACCTGGGGGCTGCAGGCTTTCCTGCTGCCTTCAGCCTCAAAGCCACCCTTTCCGTCTGGGCGCTGCGCCAGGCACAAAAATGGCCTATGGCTGGAGATGGGTCCCGAGGCCAAAGAGCCAGCAGGGAAAACTATGCCTTGTTCTAAAGCTCTTTGGGAACCGCTTGCGTAGTCCCACAGACCTGCGGGCTGCGGGCTTTCCTGCTGCCTTCAGCCTCGACACCACCCTTTCCCACTTGGTGCCACGCCAGGCACAAAAATGGCCATACGGCTGGAGATGGGTCCCCCGCCCAAAGAGCCTGCAGGGAAAACTATGCCTTGTTCTAAAGCTCTTTGGGAACCGCTTGCGTTGCCCCACAGACCTGGGGGCTGCGGGCTTTCCTGCTGCCTTCAGCCTCGACACCACTCTTTCCCACTTGGCGCCGCGCCAGGCACAAAAATGGGCATATGGCTGGAGATGGGTCCCCCGCCCAAAGAACAAGTAGGGAAAACTATGCCTTGTTCTAAAGCTCTTTGGGAACCGCTTGCGTAGCCCCACAGACCTGGGTGCTGCGGGCTTTCCTGCTGCCTTCAGCCTCAAAACCACCGTTTCCCACTTGGCGCCGCGCCAGGCACAAAAATGGCCATACGGCTGGAGATGGGTCCCCCGCCCAAAGAGCCAGCAGGGAAAACTATGCCTTGTTCTAAACCTCTTTGGGAACCGCTTGCATTGTCCCACAGACCTGGGGGCTGCGGGCTTTCCTGCTGCCTTCAGCCTCAAAGCCACCCTTTCCCTCTGGGCGTCGCGCCGGGCACAAAAAAGGCCTATGGCTGGAGATGGGTCCCCCGCCCAAAGAGCCAGCAGGGAAAACTATGCCTTGTTCTAAAGCTCTTTGGGAACCGCTTGCGTAGCCCCACAGACCTGGGGGCTGCGGGCCTTCCTGCTGCCTTCAGCCTCGACACCACCCTTTCCCACTTGGTGCCTCGCCAGGCACAAAAATGGCCATATGGATGGAGATGGATCCCCCGCCCAAAGAGCCAGCAGGGAAAACTATGCCTTGTTCTAAAGCTCTTTGGGAACCGCTTGCGTAGCCCCACAGACCTGGGGGCTGCAGGCTTTCCTGCTGCCTTCAGCCTCGACACCACCCTTTCCCAATTGGCGCCGCGCCAGGCTCTAAAAAGCCTATGGCTGGAGATGGGTCCCCCGCCCAAAGAGCCAGCAGGGAAAACTATGCCTTGTTCTAAAGCTCTTTGGGAACCGCTTGCGTAGCCCCACAGACCTGGGGGCTGCGGGCTTTCCTGCTGCCTTCAGCCTCAAAACCACCCTTTTCCACTTGGCGTCACACCAGGCAGAAAAATGGCCATACAGTTGGAGATGGGTCCCCTGCCCAAGGAACCAGCAGGGAAAATTATGCCTTGTTCTAAAGCTCTTTGGGAACTGCTTGCGTAGCCCCACAGACCTGGGGGCTGCAGGCTTTCCTGCTGCCTTCAGCCTCAAAACCACCCTTTCCCACTTGGCGCCGCGCCAGGCACAAAAATGGCCATACGGCTGGAGATGTGTGCCACGCCCAAAGAGCCAGCAGGGAAAACTCTGCCTTGTTCTAAAGCTCTTTGGGAACCGCTTGCGTAGCCCCACAGACCTGGGGGCTGCGGGCCTTCCTGCTGCCTTCAGCCTCGACACCACCCTTTCCCACTTGGTGCCGTGCCAGGAGTAAAAATGCCCATACGGCTGGAGATGGGTCCCACGCCCAAAGAGCCAGCAGGGAAAACTATGCCTTGTTCTAAAGCTCTTTGGGAACCGCTTGCGTAGCCCCACAGACCTGGGGGCTGCAGAGTTTGCTGCTGCCTTCAGCCTTGCCACCACCCTTTCCCACTTGGCACCGCGCCAGGCACAAAAATGGCTATACTGATGGAGATGGGTTCGGAGCCCAAAGAGCCAGCAGGGAAAATTATGCCTTGATGTAAGGCGCTTTGGGAACCTCTTTCGTAGCCCCACAGACCTGGGGACTGCGCGCTTTCCTGCTGCCTTCAACCTCGACAACACCCTTTCCCTCTGGGCGGGGGTACAGACACAAAAAAGGCCTATGGCTGGAGATGGGTCCCTGGCCCAAAGAGCCAGCAGGAAAAACACTGCCTTGTTCTAAAGGTCTTTGGGAACCGCTTGCGTAGCCCCACAGACCTGGGGCCTGCAGGCTTTGCTGCTGCCTTCAGCCCCGAAAACCACCATTTCCCACTTGGCGCCGCGCCAGGCACAAAAATGGCCATACGGCTGGAGATGGGTCCCCCGCCCGAAGAGCCAGCAGGGAAAACTATGCCTTGTTCTAAACCTCTTTGGGAACCGCTTGCATTGTCCCACAGACCTGGGGGCTGCGGGCTTTCCTGCTGCCTTCAGCCTCGACACCACCCTTTCCCACTTGGTGCCGCGTCAGACACAAAAATTGCCAGATGGGTGCAGATGGGTCCCCGCCCAAAGAGCAAGCAGGGAAAACTATGCCTTGTTCTAAAGCTCTTTGGGAACTGCTTGCGTAGCCCCACAGACGTGGGGGCTGCGGGCTTTCCTGCTGCCTTCAGCCTCGACACCACCCTTTCCCACTTGGCGCCGCGCCAGGCACAAAAAAGGCCTATGGCTGGAGATGGGTCCCCTGCCCAAAGAGCCAGCAGGGAAAACTATGCCATGTTCTAAAGGTCTTTGGGAACCGCTTGCGTAGCCACATAGACCTGGGGGCTGCAGGCTTTCCTGCTGCCTTCAGCCTCAAAGCCACCCCCTAGAACTTGGCGCCGCGCCAGGCACAAAAATGGTCATACGGCTGGACATGGGTGCCACGCCCAAAGAGCCAGCAGGGAAAACTATGCCTTGTTCTAAAGCTCTTTGGGAACCGCTTGTGTTGTCCCACAGACCTGGGGGCTGCGGGCTTTCCTGCTGCCTTCAGCCTCAAAACCACCTTTTCCCTCTGGGCACCACGCCAGGCACAAAAAGGGCCATACGGCTGGAGATGGGTCCCCTGCCCAAAGAGCCAGCAGGGAAAATTAGGCCTTGTTCTAAAGCTCTTTGGGAACCGCTTGCGTAGCCCAACAGTCCTGGGGGTTGCGGGCTTTCCTGCTGCCTTCAGCCTCGACACCACCCTTTCCTACTTGGCGCCGCGCCAGGCACAAAAATGGCCATATGGCTGGAGATGGGTCCCCCGCCCAAAGAGCCAGCAGGGAAAACTATGCCTTGTTCTAAAGCTCTTTGGGAACTGCTTGCGTAGCCCCACAGACCTGGGGGCTGCGGGCCTTCCTGCTGCCTTCAGCCTCGACACCACCCTTTCTCAGTTGGTGCCGCGCCAGGCACAAAAATGGCCATATGGCTGGAGATGGGTCCCGAGCCCAAAGAGCCAGCAGGGAAAACTATGCCTTGTTCTAAAGCTCTTTGGGAACCGCTTGCGTAGCCCCACAGAGCTGGGGGCTGCGGGCCTTCCTGCTGCCTTCAGCCTCGACACCACCCTTTCCCACTTGGCGCCGTGCCAGGAGTAATAATGGCTGTACGGCTGGAGATGGGTGCCACGCCCAAGAAGCCAGCAGGGAAAACTATGCCTTGTTCTAAAGCTCTTTGGGAACCGCTTGCGTAGCCCCACAGACCTGGGGGCTGCAGGATTTCCCGCTGCCTTCAGCCTCGACACCACCCTTTCCCACTTGCTGCCACGCCAGGCACAAAAATGGCCATGCGGCTGGAGATGAGTTCCCTGCCCAAAGAGCCAGCAGGGAAAACTATGCCTTGTTCTAAAGCTCTTTGGGAACCGCTTGCGTAGCCCCACAGACCTGGGGGCTGCGGGCTTTGCTGCTGCCTTCAGCCTCAACACCACCCTTTCTCACTTGGTGCCGCGCCAGGCACAAAAATGGCCATATGGCTGGAGATGGGTCTCCCGCCCAAAGAGCCAGCAGGGAAAACTATGCCTTGTTCTAAAGCTCTTTGGGAACTGCTTGTGTAGCCCCACAGACCTGGGGGCTGCAGGCTTTCCTGCTGCCTTCAGCCTCAAAGCCACCTTTTCCCTATGGGCACCACGCCAGGCACAAAAATGGCCATACGGCTGGAGATGGGTCCCCTGCCCAAAGAGCCAGCAGGGAAAATTATGCCTTGTTCTAAAGCTCTTTGGGAACCTATTGCGTAGCCCAACAGTCCTGGGGGTTGCGGGCTTTCGTGCTGCCTTCAGGCTCGACACCACCCTTTCCCACTTGGCGCCGCGCCAGGCACAAAAATGGCCATACGGCTGGAGATGAGTCCCCTGCCCAAGGAGCCAGCAGGGAAAAATATGCCTTTGTCTAAAGCTCTTTGGGAACCGCTTGCGTAGCCCCACAGACCTGGGGGCTGCAGGCTTTCCTGCTGCCTTCAGCCTCAAAGCCACCCTTTCCCTCTGGGCGCTGCGCCAGGCACAAAAATGGCCTATGGCTGGAGATGGGTCCCGAGCCCAAAGAGCCAGCAGGGAAAACTATGCCTTGTTCTAAAGCTCTTTGGGAACCGCTTGCGTAGTCCCACAGACCTGGGGGCTGCGGGCTTTCCTGCTGCCTTCAGCCTCGACACCACCCTTTCCCACTTGGTGCCACGCCAGGCAGAAAAATGGCCATACGGCTGGAGATGGGTCCCCCGCCCAAGGAGCCAGCAGGGAAAACTATGCCTTGTTCTAAAGCTCTTTGGGAACCGCTTGCGTAGTCCCACAGACCTGGGGGCTGCGGGCTTTCCTGCTGCCTTCAGCCTCGACACCACCCTTTCCCACTTGGTGCCACGCCAGGCAGAAAAATGGCCATACGGCTGGAGATGGGTCCCCCGCCCAAAGAGCCTGCAGGGAAAACTATGCCTTGTTCTAAAGCTCTTTGGGAACCGCTTGCGTAGCCCCACAGACCTGGGGGCTGCAGGCTTTCCTGCTGCCTTCAGCCTCGACACCACCCTTTCCCAATTGGCGCCGCGCCAGGCTCTAAAAAGCCTATGGCTGGAGATGGGTCCCCCGCCCAAAGAGCCAGCAGGGAAAACTATGCCTTGTTCTAAAGCTCTTTGGGAACCGCTTGCGTAGCCCCACAGACCTGGGGGCTGCGGGCTTTCCTGCTGCCTTCAGCCTCAAAACCACCCTTTTCCACTTGGCGTCACACCAGGCAGAAAAATGGCCATACAGTTGGAGATGGGTCCCCTGCCCAAGGAACCAGCAGGGAAAATTATGCCTTGTTCTAAAGCTCTTTGGGAACTGCTTGCGTAGCCCCACAGACCTGGGGGCTGCAGGCTTTCCTGCTGCCTTCAGCCTCAAAACCACCCTTTCCCACTTGGCGCCGCGCCAGGCACAAAAATGGCCATACGGCTGGAGATGTGTGCCACGCCCAAAGAGCCAGCAGGGAAAACTCTGCCTTGTTCTAAAGCTCTTTGGGAACCGCTTGCGTAGCCCCACAGACCTGGGGGCTGCGGGCCTTCCTGCTGCCTTCAGCCTCGACACCACGCTTTCCCACTTGGTGCCGTGCCAGGAGTAAAAATGCCCATACGGCTGGAGATGGGTCCCACGCCCAAAGAGCCAGCAGGGAAAACTATGCCTTGTTCTAAAGCTCTTTGGGAACCGCTTGCGTAGCCCCACAGACCTGGGGGCTGCAGAGTTTGCTGCTGCCTTCAGCCTTGCCACCACCCTTTCCCACTTGGCACCGCGCCAGGCACAAAAATGGCTATACTGATGGAGATGGGTTCGGAGCCCAAAGAGCCAGCAGGGAAAATTATGCCTTGATCTAAGGCGCTTTGGGAACCTCTTTCGTAGCCCCACAGACCTGGGGACTGCGCGCTTTCCTGCTGCCTTCAACCTCGACAACACCCTTTCCCTCTGGGCGGGGGTACAGACACAAAAAAGGCCTATGGCTGGAGATGGGTCCCTGGCCCAAAGAGCCAGCAGGAAAAACACTGCCTTGTTCTAAAGGTCTTTGGGAACCGCTTGCGTAGCCCCACAGACCTGGGGCCTGCAGGCTTTGCTGCTGCCTTCAGCCTCGAAAACCACCATTTCCCACTTGGCGCCGCGCCAGGCACAAAAATAGCCATACGGCTGGAGATGGGTCCCCCGCCCGAAGAGCCAGCAGGGAAAACTATGCCTTGTTCTAAACCTCTTTGGGAACCGCTTGCATTGTCCCACAGACCTGGGGGCTGCGGGCTTTCCTGCTGCCTTCAGCCTCAAAACCACCCTTTCCCACTTGGTGCCGCGTCAGACACAAAAATTGCCAGATGGGTGCAGATGGGTCCCCGCCCAAAGAGCAAGCAGGGAAAACTATGCCTTGTTCTAAAGCTCTTTGGGAACTGCTTGCGTAGCCCCACAGACGTGGGGGCTGCGGGCTTTCCTGCTGCCTTCAGCCTCGACACCACCCTTTCCCACTTGGCGCCGCGCCAGGCACAAAAAAGGCCTATGGCTGGAGGTGGGTCCCCTGCCCAAAGAGCCAGCAGGGAAAACTATGCCATGTTCTAAAGGTCTTTGGGAACCGCTTGCGTAGCCACATAGACCTGGGGGCTGCAGGCTTTCCTGCTGCCTTCAGCCTCAAAGCCACCCCCTAGAACTTGGCGCCGCGCCAGGCACAAAAATGGTCATACGGCTGGACATGGGTGCCACGCCCAAAGAGCCAGCAGGGAAAACTATGCCTTGTTCTAAAGCTCTTTGGGAACCGCTTCTGTTGTCCCACAGACCTGGGGGCTGCGGGCTTTCCTGCTGCCTTCAGCCTCAAAACCACCTTTTCCCTCTGGGCACCACGCCAGGCACAAAAAGGGCCATACGGCTGGAGATGGGTCCCCTGCCCAAAGAGCCAGCAGGGAAAATTAGGCCTTGTTCTAAAGCTCTTTTGGAACCGCTTGCGTAGCCCAACAGTCCTGGGGGTTGCGGGCTTTCCTGCTGCCTTCAGCCTCGACACCACCCTTTCCTACTTGGCGCCGCGCCAGGCACAAAAATGGCCATATGGCTGGAGATGGGTCCCCCGCCCAAAGACCCATCAGGGAAAACTATGCCTTGTTCTAAAGCTCTTTGGGAACTGCTTGCGTAGCCCCACAGACCTGGGGGCTGCGGGCCTTCCTGCTGCCTTCAGCCTCGACACCACCCTTTCTCAGTTGGTGCCGCGCCAGGCACAAAAATGGCCATATGGCTGGAGATGGGTCCCGAGCCCAAAGAGCCAGCAGGGAAAACTATGCCTTGTTCTAAAGCTCTTTGGGAACCGCTTGCGTAGCCCCACAGAGCTGGGGGCTGCGGGCCTTCCTGCTGCCTTCAGCCTCGACACCACCCTTTCCCACTTGGCGCCGTGCCAGGAGTAATAATGGCTGTACGGCTGGAGATGGGTGCCACGCCCAAGAAGCCAGCAGGGAAAACTATGCCTTGTTCTAAAGCTCTTTGGGAACCACTTGCGTAGTCCCACAGACCTGGGGGCTGCGGGCTTTCCTGCTGCCTTCAGCCTCGACACCACCCTTTCCCACTTTGTGCCACGCCAGGCACAAAAATGGCCATACGGCTGGAGATGGGTCCCCCGCCCAAAGAGCCTGCAGGGAAAACTATGCCTTGTTCTAAAGCTCATTGGGAACCGCTTGCGTTGCCCCACAGACCTGGGGGCTGCGGGCTTTCCTGCTGCCTTCAGCCTCGACACCACTCTTTCCCACTTGGCGCCGCGCCAGGTACAAAAATGGGCATATGGCTGGAGATGGGTCCCCCGCCCAAAGAACAAGCAGGGAAAACTATGCCTTGTTCTAAAGCTCTTTGGGAACTGCTTGCGTAGCCCCACAGACCTGGGGGCTGCGGGCTTTCCTGCTGCCTTCAGCCTCGACACCACCCTTTCCCACTTGGCGCTGCGCCAGGCACAAAAAAGGCCTATGGCTGGAGATGGGTCCCCTGCCCAAAGAGCCAGCAGGGAAAACTATGCCTTGTTCTAAAGCTCTTTGGGAACCGCTTCTGTTGTCCCACAGACCTGGGGGCTGCGGGCTTTCCTGCTGCCTTCAGCCTCAAAACCACCTTTTCCCTCTGGGCACCACGCCAGGCACAAAAAGGGCCATACGGCTGGAGATGGGTCCCCTGCCCAAAGAGCCAGCAGGGAAAATTAGGCCTTGTTCTAAAGCTCTTTTGGAACCGCTTGCGTAGCCCAACAGTCCTGGGGGTTGCGGGCTTTCCTGCTGCCTTCAGCCTCGACACCACCCTTTCCTACTTGGCGCCGCGCCAGGCACAAAAATGGCCATATGGCTGGAGATGGGTCCCCCGCCCAAAGAGCCATCAGGGAAAACTATGCCTTGTTCTAAAGCTCTTTGGGAACTGCTTGCGTAGCCCCACAGACCTGGGGGCTGCGGGCCTTCCTGCTGCCTTCAGCCTCGACACCACCCTTTCTCAGTTGGTGCCGCGCCAGGCACAAAAATGGCCATATGGCTGGAGATGGGTCCCGAGCCCAAAGAGCCAGCAGGGAAAACTATGCCTTGTTCTAAAGCTCTTTGGGAACCGCTTGCGTAGCCCCACAGAGCTGGGGGCTGCGGGCCTTCCTGCTGCCTTCAGCCTCGACACCACCCTTTCCCACTTGGCGCCGTGCCAGGAGTAATAATGGCTGTACGGCTGGAGATGGGTGCCACGCCCAAGAAGCCAGCAGGGAAAACTATGCCTTGTTCTAAAGCTCTTTGGGAACCACTTGCGTAGTCCCACAGACCTGGGGGCTGCGGGCTTTCCTGCTGCCTTCAGCCTCGACACCACCCTTTCCCACTTTGTGCCACGCCAGGCACAAAAATGGCCATACGGCTGGAGATGGGTCCCCCGCCCAAAGAGCCTGCAGGGAAAACTATGCCTTGTTCTAAAGCTCATTGGGAACCGCTTGCGTTGCCCCACAGACCTGGGGGCTGCGGGCTTTCCTGCTGCCTTCAGCCTCGACACCACTCTTTCCCACTTGGCGCCGCGCCAGGCACAAAAATGGGCATATGGCTGGAGATGGGTCCCCCGCCCAAAGAACAAGCAGGGAAAACTATGCCTTGTTCTAAAGCTCTTTGGGAACTGCTTGCGTAGCCCCACAGACCTGGGGGCTGCGGGCTTTCCTGCTGCCTTCAGCCTCGACACCACCCTTTCCCACTTGGCGCCGCGCCAGGCACAAAAAAGGCCTATGGCTGGAGATGGGTCCCCTGCCCAAAGAGCCAGCAGGGAAAACTATGCCATGTTCTAAAGGTCTTTGGGAACCGCTTGCGTAGCCACATAGACCTGGGGGCTGCAGGCTTTCCTGCTGCCTTCAGCCTCAAAGCCACCCCCTAGAACTTGGCGCCGCGCCAGGCACAAAAATGGCCATATGGCTGGAGATGGGTCCCCCGCCCAAAGAGCCATCAGGGAAAACTATGCCTTGTTCTAAAGCTCTTTGGGAACTGCTTGCGTAGCCCCACAGACCTGGGGGCTGCGGGCCTTCCTGCTGCCTTCAGCCTCGACACCACCCTTTCTCAGTTGGTGCCGCGCCAGGCACAAAAATGGCCATATGGCTGGAGATGGGTCCCGAGCCCAAAGAGCCAGCAGGGAAAACTATGCCTTGTTCTAAAGCTCTTTGGGAACCGCTTGCGTAGCCCCACAGAGCTGGGGGCTGCGGGCCTTCCTGCTGCCTTCAGCCTCGACACCACCCTTTCCCACTTGGCGCCGTGCCAGGAGTAATAATGGCTGTACGGCTGGAGATGGGTGCCACGCCCAAGAAGCCAGCAGGGAAAACTATGCCTTGTTCTAAAGCTCTTTGGGAACCACTTGCGTAGTCCCACAGACCTGGGGGCTGCGGGCTTTCCTGCTGCCTTCAGCCTCGACACCACCCTTTCCCACTTTGTGCCACGCCAGGCACAAAAATGGCCATACGGCTGGAGATGGGTCCCCCGCCCAAAGAGCCTGCAGGGAAAACTATGCCTTGTTCTAAAGCTCATTGGGAACCGCTTGCGTTGCCCCACAGACCTGGGGGCTGCGGGCTTTCCTGCTGCCTTCAGCCTCGACACCACTCTTTCCCACTTGGCGCCGCGCCAGGCACAAAAATGGGCATATGGCTGGAGATGGGTCCCCCGCCCAAAGAACAAGCAGGGAAAACTATGCCTTGTTCTAAAGCTCTTTGGGAACTGCTTGCGTAGCCCCACAGACCTGGGGGCTGCGGGCTTTCCTGCTGCCTTCAGCCTCGACACCACCCTTTCCCACTTGGCGCTGCGCCAGGCACAAAAAAGGCCTATGGCTGGAGATGGGTCCCCTGCCCAAAGAGCCAGCAGGGAAAACTATGCCTTGTTCTAAAGCTCTTTGGGAACCGCTTCTGTTGTCCCACAGACCTGGGGGCTGCGGGCTTTCCTGCTGCCTTCAGCCTCAAAACCACCTTTTCCCTCTGGGCACCACGCCAGGCACAAAAAGGGCCATACGGCTGGAGATGGGTCCCCTGCCCAAAGAGCCAGCAGGGAAAATTAGGCCTTGTTCTAAAGCTCTTTTGGAACCGCTTGCGTAGCCCAACAGTCCTGGGGGTTGCGGGCTTTCCTGCTGCCTTCAGCCTCGACACCACCCTTTCCTACTTGGCGCCGCGCCAGGCACAAAAATGGCCATATGGCTGGAGATGGGTCCCCCGCCCAAAGAGCCATCAGGGAAAACTATGCCTTGTTCTAAAGCTCTTTGGGAACTGCTTGCGTAGCCCCACAGACCTGGGGGCTGCGGGCCTTCCTGCTGCCTTCAGCCTCGACACCACCCTTTCTCAGTTGGTGCCGCGCCAGGCACAAAAATGGCCATATGGCTGGAGATGGGTCCCGAGCCCAAAGAGCCAGCAGGGAAAACTATGCCTTGTTCTAAAGCTCTTTGGGAACCGCTTGCGTAGCCCCACAGAGCTGGGGGCTGCGGGCCTTCCTGCTGCCTTCAGCCTCGACACCACCCTTTCCCACTTGGCGCCGTGCCAGGAGTAATAATGGCTGTACGGCTGGAGATGGGTGCCACGCCCAAGAAGCCAGCAGGGAAAACTATGCCTTGTTCTAAAGCTCTTTGGGAACCACTTGCGTAGTCCCACAGACCTGGGGGCTGCGGGCTTTCCTGCTGCCTTCAGCCTCGACACCACCCTTTCCCACTTTGTGCCACGCCAGGCACAAAAATGGCCATACGGCTGGAGATGGGTCCCCCGCCCAAAGAGCCTGCAGGGAAAACTATGCCTTGTTCTAAAGCTCATTGGGAACCGCTTGCGTTGCCCCACAGACCTGGGGGCTGCGGGCTTTCCTGCTGCCTTCAGCCTCGACACCACTCTTTCCCACTTGGCGCCGCGCCAGGCACAAAAATGGGCATATGGCTGGAGATGGGTCCCCCGCCCAAAGAACAAGCAGGGAAAACTATGCCTTGTTCTAAAGCTCTTTGGGAACTGCTTGCGTAGCCCCACAGACCTGGGGGCTGCGGGCTTTCCTGCTGCCTTCAGCCTCGACACCACCCTTTCCCACTTGGCGCCGCGCCAGGCACAAAAAAGGCCTATGGCTGGAGATGGGTCCCCTGCCCAAAGAGCCAGCAGGGAAAACTATGCCATGTTCTAAAGGTCTTTGGGAACCGCTTGCGTAGCCACATAGACCTGGGGGCTGCAGGCTTTCCTGCTGCCTTCAGCCTCAAAGCCACCCCCTAGAACTTGGCGCCGCGCCAGGCACAAAAATGGCCATATGGCTGGAGATGGGTCCCCCGCCCAAAGAGCCATAAGGGAAAACTATGCCTTGTTCTAAAGCTCTTTGGGAACCGCTTGCGTAGCCCCACAGACCTGGGGGCTGCAGGATTTCCCGCTGCCTTCAGCCTCAAAACCACCCTTTCCCACTTGGCGCCGCGCCAGGCACAAAAATGGCCATGCGGCTGGAGATGAGTTCCCTGCCCAAAGAGCCAGCAGGGAAAACTATGCCTTGTTCTAAAGCTCTTTGGGAACCGCTTGCGTAGCCCCACAGACCTGGGGGCTGCGGGCTTTGCTGCTGCCTTCAGCCTCAACACCACCCTTTCTCACTTGGTGCCGCGCCAGGCACAAAAATGGCCATATGGCTGGAGATGGGTCTCCCGCCCAAAGAGCCAGCAGGGAAAACTATGCCTTGTTCTAAAGCTCTTTGGGAACTGCTTGTGTAGCCCCACAGACCTTGGGGGCTGCAGGCTTTCCTGCTGCCTTCAGCCTCAAAGGCACCCTCTAGAACTTGGCGCCGCGCCAGGCACAAAAATGGCCATACGGCTGGACATGGGTGCCACGCCCAAAGAGCCAGCAGGGAAAACTATGCCTTTGTCCAAAGCTCTTTGGGAACCGCTTGCGTAGCCCCACAGACCTGGGGGCTGCAGGCTTTCCTGCTGCCTTCAGCCTCAAAGCCACCTTTTCCCTATGGGCACCACGCCAGGCACAAAAATGGCCATACGGCTGGAGATGGGTCCCCTGCCCAAAGAGCCAGCAGGGAAAATTATGCCTTGTTCTAAAGCTCTTTGGGAACCTATTGCGTAGCCCAACAGTCCTGGGGGTTGCGGGCTTTCGTGCTGCCTTCAGGCTCGACACCACCCTTTCCCACTTGGCGCCGCGCCAGGCACATAAATGGCCATACGGCTGGAGATGAGTCCCCTGCCCAAGGAGCCAGCAGGGAAAAATATGCCTTTGTCTAAAGCTCTTTGGGAACCGCTTGCGTAGCCCCACAGACCTGGGGGCTGCAGGCTTTCCTGCTGCCTTCAGCCTCAAAGCCACCCTTTCCCTCTGGGCGCTGCGCCAGGCACAAAAATGGCCTATGGCTGGAGATGGGTCCCGAGCCCAAAGAGCCAGCAGGGAAAACTATGCCTTGTTCTAAAGCTCTTTGGGAACCGCTTGCGTAGTCCCACAGACCTGGGGGCTGCAGGCTTTCCTGCTGCCTTCAGCCTCGACACCACCCTTTCCCACTTGGTGCCACGCCAGGCACAAAAATGGCCATACGGCTGGAGATGGGTCCCCCGCCCAAAGAGCCTGCAGGGAAAACTATGCCTTGTTCTAAAGCTCTTTGGGAACCGCTTGCGTTGCCCCACAGACCTGGGGGCTGCGGGCTTTCCTGCTGCCTTCAGCCTCGACACCACTCTTTCACACTTGGCGCCGCGCAAGGCACAAAAATGGGCATATGGCTGGAGATGGGTCCCCCGCCCAAAGAACAAGTAGGGAAAACTATGCCTTGTTCTAAAGCTCTTTGGGAACCGCTTGCGTAGCCCCACAGACCTGGGTGCTGCGGGCTTTCCTGCTGCCTTCAGCCTCAAAACCACCGTTTCCCACTTGGCGCCGCGCCAGGCACAAAAATGGCCATACGGCTGGAGATGGGTCCCCCGCCCAAAGAGCCAGCAGGGAAAACTATGCCTTGTTCTAAACCTCTTTGGGAACCGCTTGCATTGTCCCACAGACCTGGGGGCTGCGGGCTTTCCTGCTGCCTTCAGCCTCAAAGCCACCCTTTCCCTCTGGGCGTCGCGCCGGGCACAAAAAAGGCCTATGGCTGGAGATGGGTCCCCCGCCCAAAGAGCCAGCAGGGAAAACTATGCCTTGTTCTAAAGCTCTTTGGGAACCGCTTGCGTAGCCCCACAGACCTGGGGGCTGCAGGCTTTCCTGCTGCCTTCAGCCTCAAAGCCACCCTTTCCCAATTGGCGCCGCGCCAGGCTCTAAAAAGCCTATGGCTGGAGATGGGTCCCCCGCCCAAAGAGCCAGCAGGGAAAACTATGCCTTGTTCTAAAGCTCTTTGGGAACCGCTTGCGTAGCCCCACAGACCTGGGGGCTGCGGGCTTTCCTGCTGCCTTCAGCCTCAAAACCACCCTTTTCCACTTGGCGTCACACCAGGCAGAAAAATGGCCATACAGTTGGAGATGGGTCCCCTGCCCAAGGAACCAGCAGGGAAAATTATGCCTTGTTCTAAAGCTCTTTGGGAACTGCTTGCGTAGCCCCACAGACCTGGGGGCTGCAGGCTTTCCTGCTGCCTTCAGCCTCGACACCACCCTTTCCCACTTGGCGCCGCGCCAGGCACAAAAATGGCCATACGGCTGGAGATGTGTGCCACGCCCAAAGAGCCAGCAGGGAAAACTCTGCCTTGTTCTAAAGCTCTTTGGGAACCGCTTGCGTAGCCCCACAGACCTGGGGGCTGCGGGCCTTCCTGCTGCCTTCAGCCTCGACACCACCCTTTCCCACTTGGCACCGCGCCAGGCACAAAAATGGCTATACTGATGGAGATGGGTCCCCCGCCCAAAGAGCCAGCAGGGAAAATTATGCCTTGATCTAAGGCGCTTTGGGAACCTCTTTCGTAGCCCCACAGACCTGGGGACTGCGCGCTTTCCTGCTGCCTTCAACCTCGACAACACCCTTTCCCTCTGGGCGGGGGTACAGACACAAAAAAGGCCTATGGCTGGAGATGGGTCCCTGGCCCAAAGAGCCAGCAGGAAAAACACTGCCTTGTTCTAAAGGTCTTTGGGAACCGCTTGCGTAGCCCCACAGACCTGGGGCCTGCAGGCTTTGCTGCTGCCTTCAGCCTCGAAAACCACCATTTCCCACTTGGCGCCGCGCCAGGCACAAAAATGGCCATACGGCTGGAGATGGGTCCCCCGCCCGAAGAGCCAGCAGGGAAAACTATGCCTTGTTCTAAACCTCTTTGGGAACCGCTTGCATTGTCCCACAGACCTGGGGGCTGCGGGCTTTCCTGCTGCCTTCAGCCTCAAAACCACCCTTTCCCTCTGGGCGTCGCGCCAGGCACAAGAAGGCCTGTGGCTGGATATGGGTCCCCCGCCCAAAGAGCCAGCAGGGAAAACTATGCCTTTTTCTAAAGCTCTTTGGGAACCGCTTGCGTAGCCCCACAGACCGGGGGGCTGCGGGCCTTCCTGCTTCCTTCAGCCTCGACACCACCCTTTCCCACTTGGCGCCGCGCCAGGCACAAAAATGGCTATACGGATGGAGATGGGTCCCCTTCCCAAAGAGCCAGCAGGGAAAACTATGCCTTGTTCTAAGGCGCTTTGGGAACCCCTTTCGTAGCCCCACAGACCTGGGGGCTGTGGGCTTTCCTGCTGACTTCAGCCTCGACACCACCCTTTCCCACTGGGGACCGCGCCAGGCACAAAAATGGCCATACGGCTGGAGATGGGTCCCCCAGCCAAAGAGCCAGCAGGGAAAACTATGCCTTGTTCTAAGGCTCTTTGGGAACCGCTTGCGTAGCCCCACAGACCAGGGGGCTGCGGGCTTTCCTGCTGCCTTCAACCTCGACAAAACCCTTTCCCTCTAGGCGCTGGTACAGACACAAAAAAGGCCTATGGCTGGAGATGGGTCCCTGGCCCAAAGAGCCAGCAGGAAAAACACTGCCTTGTTCTAAAGGTCTTTGGGAACCGCTTGAATTGTCCCACAGACCTGGGGGCTGCAGGATTTCCTGCTGCCTTCAGCCTCAAAACAACCCTTTCCCTCTGGGCGCCGCGACAGACACAAAAATGGCCTATGGCTGGAGATGGGTCTCCGGCCCAAAGAGCCAGCAGGGAAAACTAAGCCTTGTTCTAAAGCTCTTTGGGAACCGCTTGCGTAGCCCCTCAGACCTGGGGGCTGCGGGCTTTCCTGCTGCCTTCAGCCTCGACACCACCCTTTCCCACTTGGCTCTGTGCCAAGCACAAAAATCGACATATGGATGGAGATGGATCCCCCGCCCAAACAGCCAGCAGGGAAAACTATGCCTTGTTCTAAAGGTCTTTGGGAACCGCTTGCGTAGCCCCACAGACCTGGGGGCTGCAGGCTTTGCTGCTGCCTTCAGCCTCAAAGCCACCCTTTCCCACTTGGCGCCACGCCATGCACAAAAATGGCCATACGGCTGGAGATGGGTCCCCCGCCCAAGGAGCCAGCAGGGAAAACTATGCCTTGTTCTAAAGCTCTTTGGGAACCGCTTGCGTAGCCCCACAGACCTGGGGGCTGCAGGCTTTCCTGCTGCCTTCAGCCTCGACACCACGCTTTCCCACTGGGCATCGCTCCAGGCACAAAAATGGCCATACGGCTGGAGATGGGTCTCCCGCCCAAAGAGCCAGCAGGGAAAACTATGCCTTGTTCTAAAGCTCTTTGGGAACCGCGTGCGTAGCCCCACAGACCTGGAGGCTGCGGGCTTTCCTGCTGCCTTCAGCCTCAAAACCACCCTTTCCCACTTGGCGCCGCGCCAGGCACAATAATGGCCATAAGGCAGGCAATGGGTCCCCCGCCCAAGAAGCCAGCAGGGAAAACTATGCCTTGTTCTAAAGCTCTTTGGGAACCGCTTGCGTAGCCCCACAGACCTGGGGGCTGCGGGCTTTGCTGCTGCCTTCAGCCTCGACACCACCCTTTCACACTTGGCGCCGCGCCAGGCCCAAAAATGGCCATACGGCTGGAGATGGGTCACCCGCCCAAAGAGCCAGCAGGGAAAACTATGCCTTGTTCTAAAGCTCTTTGGGAACCGCTTGCGTAGCCCCACAGACCTGGGGGCTGCGGGCTTTCCTGCTGCCTTCAGCCTCGACACCACCCTTTCCCACTTGGCGCCGCGCCAGGCACAAAAATGGCCATACGGCTGGAGATGGGCCCCATGCCCAAAGAGCCACCAGGGAAAATTATGCCTTGTTCTAAAGCTCTTTGGGAACCGCTTGAATTGTCCCACAGACCTGGGGGCTGCGGGCGTTCCTGCTGCCTTCAGCCTCGACACCACCCTTTCCCACTTGGTGCCACGCCAGGCACAATAATAGCCATACGGCAGGCAATGGGTCCCCCGCCCAAGAAGCCAGCAGGGAAAACTATGCCTTGTTCTAAAGCTCTTTGGGAACCGCTTGCGTAGCCCCACAGACCTGGGGGCTGCGGGCTTTGCTGCTGCCTTCAGCCTCAAAGCCACCCTTTCCCACTTGGCGCCACGCCATGCACAAAAATGGCCATACGGCTGGAGATGGGTCCCCCGCCCAAGGAGCCAGGAGGGAAAACTATGCCTTGTTCTAAAGCTCTTTGGGAACCGCTTGCGTAGCCCCACAAACCTGGGGGCTGCAGGCTTTCCTGCTGCCTTCAGCCTCGACACCACCCTTTCCCACTGGGCATCGCGCCAGGCACAAAAATGGCCATACGGCTGGAGATCGGTCTCCCGCCCAAAGAGCCAGCAGGGAAAACTATGCCTTGTTCTAAAGCTCTTTGGGAACCGCTTGAATTGTCCCACAGACCTGGGGGCTGCAGGCTTTCCTGCTGCCTTCAGCCTCAAAACCACCCTTTCCCTCTGGGCGCCGCGACAGACACAAAAATGGCCTATGGCTGGAGATGGGTCTCCGGCCCAAAGAGCCAGCAGGGAAAACTATGCCTTGTTCTAAAGCTCTTTGGGAACCGCTTGCGTAGCCCCACAGACCTGGGGGCTGCGGGCTTTCCTGCTGCCTTCAGCCTCGACAACAGCCTTTCCCACTTGGCGCTGCGCCAAGCACAAAAAATGGACATATGGATGGAGATGGATCCCCCGCCCAAACAGCCAGCAGGGAAAACTATGCCTTGTTCTAAAGCTCTTTGGGAACCGCTTGCGTAGCCCCACAGACCTGGGGGCTGCAGGCTTTCCTGCTAGCTTCAGCCTCGACACCACCCTTTCCCACTTGGTGCCACGCCAGGCACAATAATGGCCATACGGCAGGCAATGTGTCCCCCGCCCAAGAAGCCAGCAGGGAAAACTATGCCTTGTTCTAAAGCTCTTTGGGAACGGCTTGCGTAGCCCCACAGACCTGGGGGCTGCAGGCTTTCCTGCTGCCTTCAGCCTCGAAACCACCCTTTCCCACTTGGCGCCGCGCCAGGCACAAAAATGGCCATACGGCTGGAGATGGGTCCCCGCCCAAAGAGCCAGCAGGGAAAACTATGCCTTGTTCTAAAGGTCTTTGGGAACCGCTTGCGTAGCCCCACAGACCTGGGGGCTGCGGGCTTTGCTGCTGCCTTCAGCCTCGACACCACCCTTTCCCACTTGGCGCCGCGCCAGGCACAAAAATGGCCATATGGCTGGAGATGGGTCCCCCGCCCAAGGAGCCAGCAGGGAAAACTATGCCTTGTTCTAAATCTCTTTGGGAACCGCTTGCGTAGCCGCACAGACCTGGGGGCTGCGGGCCTTCCTGCTACTTCAGCCTCGACACCACCTTTTCCCACTTGGTGCCGCGCCAGGCACAAAAATGGCCATACGGGTGGAGATGGGTCTCCCGCCCAAAGAGCCAGGAGGGAAAACTGTGCCTTGT
This sequence comes from Rissa tridactyla, assembly GCF_028500815.1. Taxonomy (NCBI): domain Eukaryota; kingdom Metazoa; phylum Chordata; class Aves; order Charadriiformes; family Laridae; genus Rissa; species Rissa tridactyla. The sequence continues at coordinate 179,365 of NW_026529403.1, forward strand.
TCTAAAGCTCTTTGGGAACCGCTTGCGTATCCCCACAGACCTGGGGGCTGCGGGCTTTCCTGCTGCCTTCAGCCTCGACAACAGCCTTTCCCACTTGGCGCCGCGCCAAGCACAAAAAATGGACATATGGATGGAGATGGGTCCCCCGCCCAAACAGCCAGCAGGGAAAACTATGCCTTGTTCTAAAGCTCTTTGGGAACCGCTTGCGTAGCCCCACAGACCTGGGGGCTGCAGGCTTTCCTGCTAGCTTCAGCCTCGACACCACCCTTTCCCACTTGGTGCCACGCCAGGCACAATAATGGCCATACGGCAGGCAATGGGTCCCCCGCCCAAGAAGCCAGCAGGGAAAACTATGCCTTGTTCTAAAGCTCTTTGGGAACCGCTTGCGTAGCCCCACAGACCTGGGGGCTGCGGGCTTTGCTGCTGCCTTCAGCCTCAAAGCCACCCTTTCCCACTTGGCGCCACGCCAGGCACAAAAATGGCCATACGGCTGGAGATGGGTCCCCCGCCCAAGGAGCCAGCAGGGAAAACTATGCCTTGTTCTAAAGCTCTTTGGGAACCGCTTGCGTAGCCCCACAGACCTGGGGGCTGCGGGCTTTCCTGCTGCCTTCAGCCTCGACACCACCCTTTTCCTCTGGGCGCCGCGCCAGGCACAAAAATGGCCACACGGCTGGAGATGGGCCCCATGCCCAAAGAGCCAGCAGGGAAAACTATGCCTTGTTCTAAAGCTCTTTGGGAACCGCTTGAATTGTCCCACAGACCTGGGGGCTGCAGGCTTTCCTGCTGCCTTCAGCCTCAAAACTGCCCTTTCCCTCTGGGCGCCGGGACAGACACAAAAATGGCCTATGGCTGGAGATGGGTCTCCGGCCCAAAGAGCCAGCAGGGAAAATTATGCCTTGTTCTAAAGCTCTTTGGGAACCGCTTTCGTAGCCACACAGACCTGGGAGCTGCGGGCCTTCCTGCTGACTTCAGCCTCGACACCACCCTTTCCCACTTGGCTCTGTGCCAAGCACAAAAATGGACATATGGATGGAGATGGATCCCCCGCCCAAACAGCCAGCAGGGAAAACTATGCCTTGTTCTAAAGGTCTTTGGGAACCGCTTGCGTAGCCCCACAGACCTGGGGGCTGCAGGCTTTGCTGCTGCCTTCAGCCTCAAAGCCACCCTTTCCCACTTGGCGCCACGCCATGCACAAAAATGGCCATACGGCTGGAGATGGGTCCCCCGCCCAAGAAGCCAGCAGGGAAAACTATGCCTTGTTCTAAAGCTCTTTGGGAACCGCTTGCGTAGCCCCACAGACCTGGGGGCTGCAGGCTTTCCTGCTGCCTTCAGCCTCGACACCACGCTTTCCCACTGGGCATCGCTCCAGGCACAAAAATGGCCATACGGCTGGAGATGGGTCTCCCGCCCAAGGAGCCAGCAGGGAAAACTATGCCTTGTTCTAAAGCTCTTTGGGAACCGCGTGCGTAGCCCCACAGACCTGGAGGCTGCGGGCTTTCCTGCTGCCTTCAGCCTCAAAACCACCCTTTCCCACTTGGCGCCGCGCCAGGCACAATAATGGCGATAAGGCAGGCAATGGGTCCCCCGCCCAAGAAGCCAGCAGGGAAAACTATGCCTTGTTCTAAAGCTCTTTGGGAACCGCTTGCGTAGCCCCACAGACCTGGGGGCTGCGGGCTTTCCTGCTGCCTTCAGCCTCGACACCACCCTTTCCAACTTGGCGCCGCGCCAGGCACAAAAATGGCCATACGGCTGGAGATGGGCCCCATGCCCAAAGAGCCAGCAGGGAAAACTATGCCTTGTTCTAAAGCTCTTTGGGAACCGCTTGAATTGTCCCACAGACCTGGGGGCTGCGGGCGTTCCTGCTGCCTTCAGCCTCGACACCACCCTTTCCCACTTGGTGCCACGCCAGGCACAATAATGGCCATACGGCAGGCAATTGGTCCCCCGCCCAAGAAGCCAGCAGGGAAAACTATGCCTTGTTCTAAAGCTCTTTGGGAACCGCTTGCGTAGCCCCACAGACCTGGGGGCTGCGGGCTTTGCTGCTGCCTTCAGCCTCAAAGCCACCCTTTCCCACTTGGCGCCACGCCATGCACAAAAATGGCCATACGGCTGGAGATGGGTCCCCCGCCCAAGGAGCCAGGAGGGAAAATTATGCCTTGTTCTAAAGCTCTTTGGGAACCGCTTGCGTAGCCCCACAAACCTGGGGGCTGCAGGCTTTCCTGCTGCCTTCAGCCTCGACACCACGCTTTCCCACTGGGCATCGCGCCAGGCACAAAAATGGCCATACGGCTGGAGATCGGTCTCCCGCCCAAAGAGCCAGCAGGGAAAACTATGCCTTGTTCTAAAGCTCTTTGGGAACCGCGTGCGTAGCCCCACAGACCTGGGGGCTGCGGGCTTTCCTGCTGCCTTCAGCCTCAAAACCACCCTTTCCCACTTGGCGCCGCGCCAGGCACAATAATGGCCATAAGGCAGGCAATGGGTCCCCCGCCCAAGGAGCCAGCAGGGAAAACTATGCCTTGTTCTAAAGCTCTTTGGGAACCGCTTGAATTGCCCCACAGACCTGGGGGCTGCAGGCTTTCCTGCTGCCTTCAGCCTCAAAACCACCCTTTCCCTCTGGGCGCCGCGACAGACACAAAAATGGCCTATGGCTGGAGATGGGTCTCCGGCCCAAAGAGCCAGCAGGGAAAACTATGCCTTGTTCTAAAGCTCTTTGGGAACCGCTTGCGTAGCCCCACAGACCTGGGGGCTGCGGGCTTTCCTGCTGCCTTCAGCCTCGACAACAGCCTTTCCCACTTGGCGCTGCGCCAAGCACAAAAAATGGACATATGGATGGAGATGGGTCCCCCGCCCAAACAGCCAGCAGGGAAAACTATGCCTTGTTCTAAAGCTCTTTGGGAACCGCTTGCGTAGCCCCACAGACCTGGGGGCTGCAGGCTTTCCTGCTAGCTTCAGCCTCGACACCACCCTTTCCCACTTGGTGCCACGCCAGGCACAATAATGGCCATACGGCAGGCAATGGGTCCCCCGCCCAAGAAGCCAGCAGGGAAAACTATGCCTTGTTCTAAAGCTCTTTGGGAACGGCTTGCGTAGCCCCACAGACCTAGGGGCTGCAGGCTTTGCTGCTGCCTTCAGCCTCAAAGCCACCCTTTCCCACTTGGCGCCACGCCATGCACAAAAATGGCCATACGGCTGGAGATGGGTCCCCCGCCCAAGGAGCCAGCAGGGAAAACTATGCCTTGTTCTAAATCTCTTTGGGAACCGCTTGCGTAGCCGCACAGACCTGGGGGCTGCGGGCCTTCCTGCTACTTCAGCCTCGACACCACCTTTTCCCACTTGGTGCCGCGCCAGGCACAAAAATGGCCATACGGGTGGAGATGGGTCTCCCGCCCAAAGAGCCAGGAGGGAAAACTGTGCCTTGTTCTAAAGCTCTTTGGGAACCGCTTGCGTATGCCCACAGACCTGGGGGCTGCGGGCTTTCCTGCTGCCTTCAGCCTCGACAACAGCCTTTCCCACTTGGCGCCGCGCCAAGCACAAAAAATGGACATATGGATGGAGATGGGTCCCCCGCCCAAACAGCCAGCAGGGAAAACTATGCCTTGTTCTAAAGCTCTTTGGGAACCGCTTGCGTAGCCCCACAGACCTGGGGGCTGCAGGCTTTCCTGCTAGCTTCAGCCTCGACACCACCCTTTCCCACTTGGTGCCACGCCAGGCACAATAATGGCCATACGGCAGGCAATGGGTCCCCCGCCCAAGAAGCCAGCAGGGAAAACTATGCCTTGTTCTAAAGCTCTTTGGGAACCGCTTGCGTAGCCCCACAGACCTGGGGGCTGCGGGCTTTGCTGCTGCCTTCAGCCTCAAAGCCACCCTTTCCCACTTGGCGCCACGCCAGGCACAAAAATGGCCATACGGCTGGAGATGGGTCCCCCGCCCAAGGAGCCAGCAGGGAAAACTATGCCTTGTTCTAAAGCTCTTTGGGAACCGCTTGCGTAGCCCCACAGACCTGGGGGCTGCGGGCTTTGCTGCTGCCTTCAGCCTCGACACCACCCTTTCACACTTGGTGCCGCGCCAGGCCCAAAAATGGCCATACGGCTGGAGATGGGTCCCCCGCCCAAAGAGCCATCAGGGAAAACTATGCCTTGTTCTAAAGCTCTTTGGGAACCGCTTGCGTAGTCCCACAGACCTGGGGGCTGCGGGCTTTCCTGCTGCCTTCAGCCTCGACACCACCCTTTTCCTCTGGGCGCCGCGCCAGGCACAAAAATGGCCACACGGCTGGAGATGGGCCCCATGCCCAAAGAGCCAGCAGGGAAAACTATGCCTTGTTCTAAAGCTCTTTGGGAACCGCTTGAATTGTCCCACAGACCTGGGGGCTGCAGGCTTTCCTGCTGCCTTCAGCCTCAAAACTGCCCTTTCCCTCTGGGCGCCGGGACAGACACAAAAATGGCCTATGGCTGGAGATGGGTCTCCGGCCCAAAGAGCCAGCAGGGAAAATTATGCCTTGTTCTAAAGCTCTTTGGGAACCGCTTTCGTAGCCACACAGACCTGGGAGCTGCGGGCCTTCCTGCTGACTTCAGCCTCGACACCACCCTTTCCCACTTGGCGCTGCGCCAAGCACAAAAATGGACATATGGATGGAGATGGATCCCCCGCCCAAGGAGCCAGCAGGGAAAACTCTGCCTTGTTCTAAAGCTCTTTGGGAACCGCTTGCGTAGCCCCACAGACCTGGGGGCTGCAGGCTTTGCTGCTGCCTTCAGCCTCAAAGCCACCCTTTCCCACTTGGCGCCACGCCATGCACAAAAATGGCCATACGGCTGGAGATGGGTCCCCCGCCCAAGAAGCCAGCAGGGAAAACTATGCCTTGTTCTAAAGCTCTTTGGGAACCGCTTGCGTAGCCCCACAGACCTGGGGGCTGCAGGCTTTCCTGCTGCCTTCAGCCTCGACACCACGCTTTCCCACTGGGCATCGCTCCAGGCACAAAAATGGCCATACGGCTGGAGATGGGTCTCCCGCCCAAGGAGCCAGCAGGGAAAACTATGCCTTGTTCTAAAGCTCTTTGGGAACCGCTTGCGTAGCCCCACAGACCTGGAGGCTGCGGGCTTTCCTGCTGCCTTCAGCCTCAAAACCACCCTTTCCCACTTGGCGCCGCGCCAGGCACAATAATGGCCATAAGGCAGGCAATGGGTCCCCCGCCCAAGAAGCCAGCAGGGAAAACTATGCCTTGTTCTAAAGCTCTTTGGGAACCGCTTGCGTAGCCCCACAGACCTGGGGGCTGCGGGCTTTCCTGCTGCCTTCAGCCTCGACACCACCCTTTCCAACTTGGCGCCGCGCCAGGCACAAAAATGGCCATACGGCTGGAGATGGGCCCCATGCCCAAAGAGCCACCAGGGAAAACTATGCCTTGTTCTAAAGCTCTTTGGGAACCGCTTGAATTGTCCCACAGACCTGGGGGCTGCGGGCGTTCCTGCTGCCTTCAGCCTCGACACCACCCTTTCCCACTTGGTGCCACGCCAGGCACAATAATGGCCATACGGCAGGCAATTGGTCCCCCGCCCAAGAAGCCAGCAGGGAAAACTATGCCTTGTTCTAAAGCTCTTTGGGAACCGCTTGCGTAGCCCCACAGACCTGGGGGCTGCGGGCTTTGCTGCTGCCTTCAGCCTCAAAGCCACCCTTTCCCACTTGGCGCCACGCCATGCACAAAAATGGCCATACGGCTGGAGATGGGTCCCCCGCCCAAGGAGCCAGGAGGGAAAACTATGCCTTGTTCTAAAGCTCTTTGGGAACCGCTTGCGTAGCCCCACAAACCTGGGGGCTGCAGGCTTTCCTGCTGCCTTCAGCCTCGACACCACGCTTTCCCACTGGGCATCGCGCCAGGCACAAAAATGGCCATACGGCTGGAGATCGGTCTCCCGCCCAAAGAGCCAGCAGGGAAAACTATGCCTTGTTCTAAAGCTCTTTGGGAACCGCGTGCGTAGCCCCACAGACCTGGGGGCTGCGGGCTTTGCTGCTGCCTTCAGCCTCAAAACCACCCTTTCCCACTTGGCGCCGCGCCAGGCACAATAATGGCCATAAGGCAGGCAATGGGTCCCCCGCCCAAGGAGCCAGCAGGGAAAACTATGCCTTGTTCTAAAGCTCTTTGGGAACCGCTTGAATTGCCCCACAGACCTGGGGGCTGCAGGCTTTCCTGCTGCCTTCAGCCTCAAAACCACCCTTTCCCTCTGGGCGCCGCGACAGACACAAAAATGGCCTATGGCTGGAGATGGGTCTCCGGCCCAAAGAGCCAGCAGGGAAAACTATGCCTTGTTCTAAAGCTCTTTGGGAACCGCTTGCGTAGCCCCACAGACCTGGGGGCTGCGGGCTTTCCTGCTGCCTTCAGCCTCGACAACAGCCTTTCCCACTTGGCGCTGCGCCAAGCACAAAAAATGGACATATGGATGGAGATGGATCCCCCGCCCAAACAGCCAGCAGGGAAAACTATGCCTTGTTCTAAACCTCTTTGGGAACCGCTTGCGTAGCCCCACAGACCTGGGGGCTGCAGGCTTTCCTGCTAGCTTCAGCCTCGACACCACCCTTTCCCACTTGGTGCCACGCCAGGCACAATAATGGCCATACGGCAGGCAATGGGTCCCCCGCCCAAGAAGCCAGCAGGGAAAACTATGCCTTGTTCTAAAGCTCTTTGGGAACGGCTTGCGTAGCCCCACAGACCTAGGGGCTGCAGGCTTTGCTGCTGCCTTCAGCCTCAAAGCCACCCTTTCCCACTTGGCGCCACGCCATGCACAAAAATGGCCATACGGCTGGAGATGGGTCCCCCGCCCAAGGAGCCAGCAGGGAAAACTATGCCTTGTTCTAAAGCTCTTTGGGAACCGCTTGCGTAGCCCCACAGACCTGGGGGCTGCAGGCTTTCCTGCTGCCTTCAGCCTCGACACCACGCTTTCCCACTGGGCATCGCTCCAGGCACAAAAATGGCCATACGGCTGGAGATGGGTCTCCCGCCCAAAGAGCCAGCAGGGAAAACTATGCCTTGTTCTAAAGCTCTTTGGGAACCGCGTGCGTAGCCCCACAGACCTGGAGGCTGCGGGCTTTCCTGCTGCCTTCAGCCTCAAAACCACCCTTTCCCACTTGGCGCCGCGCCAGGCACAATAATGGCCATAAGGCAGGCAATGGGTCCCCCGCCCAAGAAGCCAGCAGGGAAAACTATGCCTTGTTCTAAAGCTCTTTGGGAACCGCTTGCGTAGCCCCACAGACCTGGGGGCTGCGGGCTTTGCTGCTGCCTTCAGCCTCGACAGCACCCTTTCACACTTGGCGCCGCGCCAGGCCCAAAAATGGCCATACGGCTGGAGATGGGTCACCCGCCCAAAGAGCCAGCAGGGAAAACTATGCCTTGTTCTAAAGCTCTTTGGGAACCGCTTGCGTAGCCCCACAGACCTGGGGGCTGCGGGCTTTCCTGCTGCCTTCAGCCTCGACACCACCCTTTCCCACTTGGCGCCGCGCCAGGCACAAAAATGGCCATACGGCTGGAGATGGGCCCCATGCCCAAAGAGCCACCAGGGAAAATTATGCCTTGTTCTAAAGCTCTTTGGGAACCGCTTGAATTGTCCCACAGACCTGGGGGCTGCGGGCGTTCCTGCTGCCTTCAGCCTCGACACCACCCTTTCCCACTTGGTGCCACGCCAGGCACAATAATGGCCATACGGCAGGCAATGGGTCCCCCGCCCAAGAAGCCAGCAGGGAAAACTATGCCTTGTTCTAAAGCTCTTTGGGAACTGCTTGCGTAGCCCCACAGACCTGGGGGCTGCGGGCTTTGCTGCTGCCTTCAGCCTCAAAGCCACCCTTTCCCACTTGGCGCCACGCCATGCACAAAAATGGCCATACGGCTGGAGATGGGTCCCCCGCCCAAGGAGCCAGGAGGGAAAACTATGCCTTGTTCTAAAGCTCTTTGGGAACCGCTTGCGTAGCCCCACAAACCTGGGGGCTGCAGGCTTTCCTGCTGCCTTCAGCCTCGACACCACGCTTTCCCACTGGGCATCGCGCCAGGCACAAAAATGGCCATACGGCTGGAGATCGGTCTCCCGCCCAAAGAGCCAGCAGGGAAAACTATGCCTTGTTCTAAAGCTCTTTGGGAACCGCGTGCGTAGCCCCACAGACCTGGGGGCTGCGGGCTTTCCTGCTGCCTTCAGCCTCAAAACCACCCTTTCCCACTTGGCGCCGCGCCAGGCACAATAATGGCCATAAGGCAGGCAATGGGTCCCCCGCCCAAGGAGCCAGCAGGGAAAACTATGCCTTGTTCTAAAGCTCTTTGGGAACCGCTTGAATTGTCCCACAGACCTGGGGGCTGCAGGCTTTCCTGCTGCCTTCAGCCTCAAAACCACCCTTTCCCTCTGGGCGCTGCGACAGACACAAAAATGGCCTATGGCTGGAGATGGGTCTCCGGCCCAAAGAGCCAGCAGGGAAAACTATGCCTTGTTCTAAAGCTCTTTGGGAACCGCTTGCGTAGCCCCACAGACCTGGGGGCTGCGGGCTTTCCTGCTGCCTTCAGCCTCGACAACAGCCTTTCCCACTTGGCGCTGCGCCAAGCACAAAAAATGGACATATGGATGGAGATGGATCCCCCGCCCAAACAGCCAGCAGGGAAAACTATGCCTTGTTCTAAAGCTCTTTGGGAACCGCTTGCGTAGCCCCACAGACCTGGGGGCTGCAGGCTTTCCTGCTAGCTTCAGCCTCGACACCACCCTTTCCCACTTGGTGCCACGCCAGGCACAATAATGGCCATAAGGCAGGCAATGGGTCCCCCGCCCAAGAAGCCAGCAGGGAAAACTATGCCTTGTTCTAAAGCTCTTTGGGAACGGCTTGCGTAGCCCCACAGACCTGGGGGCTGCAGGCTTTCCTGCTGCCTTCAGCCTCGAAACCACCCTTTCCCACTTGGCGCCGCGCCAGGCACAAAAATGGCCATACGGCTGGAGATGGGTCCCCGCCCAAAGAGCCAGCAGGGAAAACTATGCCTTGTTCTAAAGGTCTTTAGGAACCGCTTGCGTAGCCCCACAGACCTGGGGGCTGCGGGCTTTGCTGCTGCCTTCAGCCTCGACACCACCCTTTCCCACTTGGCGCCGCGCCAGGCACAAAAATGGCCATATGGCTGGAGATGGGTCCCCCGCCCAAGGAGCCAGCAGGGAAAACTATGCCTTGTTCTAAATCTCTTTGGGAACCGCTTGCGTAGCCGCACAGACCTGGGGGCTGCGGGCCTTCCTGCTACTTCAGCCTCGACACCACCTTTTCCCACTTGGTGCCGCGCCAGGCACAAAAATGGCCATACGGGTGGAGATGGGTCTCCCGCCCAAAGAGCCAGGAGGGAAAACTGTGCCTTGTTCTAAAGCTCTTTGGGAACCGCTTGCGTATCCCCACAGACCTGGGGGCTGCGGGCTTTCCTGCTGCCTTCAGCCTCGACAACAGCCTTTCCCACTTGGCGCCGCGCCAAGCACAAAAAATGGACATATGGATGGAGATGGGTCCCCCGCCCAAACAGCCAGCAGGGAAAACTATGCCTTGTTCTAAAGCTCTTTGGGAACCGCTTGCGTAGCCCCACAGACCTGGGGGCTGCAGGCTTTCCTGCTAGCTTCAGCCTCGACACCACCCTTTCCCACTTGGTGCCACGCCAGGCACAATAATGGCCATACGGCAGGCAATGGGTCCCCCGCCCAAGAAGCCAGCAGGGAAAACTATGCCTTGTTCTAAAGCTCTTTGGGAACCGCTTGCGTAGCCCCACAGACCTGGGGGCTGCGGGCTTTGCTGCTGCCTTCAGCCTCAAAGCCACCCTTTCCCACTTGGCGCCACGCCAGGCACAAAAATGGCCATACGGCTGGAGATGGGTCCCCCGCCCAAGGAGCCAGCAGGGAAAACTATGCCTTGTTCTAAAGCTCTTTGGGAACCGCTTGCGTAGCCCCACAGACCTGGGGGCTGCGGGCTTTGCTGCTGCCTTCAGCCTCGACACCACCCTTTCACACTTGGTGCCGCGCCAGGCCCAAAAATGGCCATACGGCTGGAGATGGGTCCCCCGCCCAAAGAGCCATCAGGGAAAACTATGCCTTGTTCTAAAGCTCTTTGGGAACCGCTTGCGTAGTCCCACAGACCTGGGGGCTGCGGGCTTTCCTGCTGCCTTCAGCCTCGACACCACCCTTTTCCTCTGGGCGCCGCGCCAGGCACAAAAATGGCCACACGGCTGGAGATGGGCCCCATGCCCAAAGAGCCAGCAGGGAAAACTATGCCTTGTTCTAAAGCTCTTTGGGAACCGCTTGAATTGTCCCACAGACCTGGGGGCTGCAGGCTTTCCTGCTGCCTTCAGCCTCAAAACTGCCCTTTCCCTCTGGGCGCCGGGACAGACACAAAAATGGCCTATGGCTGGAGATGGGTCTCCGGCCCAAAGAGCCAGCAGGGAAAATTATGCCTTGTTCTAAAGCTCTTTGGGAACCGCTTTCGTAGCCACACAGACCTGGGAGCTGCGGGCCTTCCTGCTGACTTCAGCCTCGACACCACCCTTTCCCACTTGGCTCTGTGCCAAGCACAAAAATGGACATATGGATGGAGATGGATCCCCCGCCCAAACAGCCAGCAGGGAAAACTATGCCTTGTTCTAAAGGTCTTTGGGAACCGCTTGCGTAGCCCCACAGACCTGGGGGCTGCAGGCTTTGCTGCTGCCTTCAGCCTCAAAGCCACCCTTTCCGACTTGGCGCCACGCCATGCACAAAAATGGCCATACGGCTGGAGATGGGTCCCCCGCCCAAGAAGCCAGCAGGGAAAACTATGCCTTGTTCTAAAGGTCTTTGGGAACCGCTTGCGTAGCCCCACAGACCTGGGGGCTGCAGGCTTTCCTGCTGCCTTCAGCCTCGACACCACGCTTTCCCACTGGGCATCGCTCCAGGCACAAAAATGGCCATACGGCTGGAGATGGGTCTCCCGCCCAAGGAGCCAGCAGGGAAAACTATGCCTTGTTCTAAAGCTCTTTGGGAACCGCGTGCGTAGCCCCAGAGACCTGGGGGCTGCGGGCTTTCCTGCTGCCTTCAGCCTCAAAACCACCCTTTCCCACTTGGCGCCGCGCCAGGCACAATAATGGCCATAAGGCAGGCAATGGGTCCCCCGCCCAAGAAGCCAGCAGGGAAAACTATGCCTTGTTCTAAAGCTCTTTGGGAACCGCTCGTGTAGCCCCACAGACCTGGGGGCTGCGGGCTTTCCTGCTGCCTTCAGCCTCGACACCACCCTTTCCCACTTGGCGCCGCGCCAGGCACAAAAATGGCCATACGGCTGGAGATGGGCCCCATGCCCAAAGAGCCACCAGGGAAAACTATGCCTTGTTCTAAAGCTCTTTGGGAACCACTTGAATTGTCCCACAGACCTGGGGGCTGCGGGCGTTCCTGCTGCCTTCAGCCTCGACACCACCCTTTCCCACTTGGTGCCACGCCAGGCACAATAATGGCCATACGGCAGGCAATGGGTCCCCCGCCCAAGAAGCCAGCAGGGAAAACTATGCCTTGTTCTAAAGCTCTTTGGGAACCGCTTGCGTAGCCCCACAGACCTGGGGGCTGCGGGCTTTGCTGCTGCCTTCAGCCTCAAAGCCACCCTTTCCCACTTGGCGCCACGCCATGCACAAAAATGGCCATACGGCTGGAGATGGGTCCCCCGCCCAAGGAGCCAGGAGGGAAAACTATGCCTTGTTCTAAAGCTCTTTGGGAACCGCTTGCGTAGCCCCACAGACCTGGGGGCTGCAGGCTTTCCTGCTGCCTTCAGCCTCAAAACCACCCTTTCCCTATGGGCGCCGCGACAGACACAAAAATGGCCTATGGCTGGAGATGGGTCTCCGGCCCAAAGAGCCAGCAGGGAAAACTATGCCTTGTTCTAAAGCTCTTTGGGAACCGCTTGCATTGTCCCACAGACCTGGGGGCTGCGGGCTTTCCTGCTGCCTTCAGCCTCAAAACCACCCTTTCCCTCTGGGCACCAGGACAGGCACAAAAAAGGCCTATGGCTGGAGATGGGTGCCATGGCCAAAGAGCCAGCAGGGAAAACTATGCCTTGTTCTAAAGCTCTTTGGGAACCGCGTGCGTAGCCCCACAGACCTGGGGGCTGCGGGCTTTCCTGCTGCCTTCAGGCTCAAAACCACCCTTTCCCACTTGGCGCCGCGCCAGGCACAAAAATGGCCATACGGCTGGAGATTGGTACCCTGCCCAAGGAGCCATCAGGGAAAACTATGCCTTGTTCTAAAGCTCTTTGGGAACCGCTTGCGTAGCCCCACAGACTTGGGGGCTGCGGGCTTTCCTGCTGCCTTCAGCCTCGACACTACCCTTTCCCACTTGGCGCCGCGCTAGGCACAAAAATGGCCATACGGCTGGAGATGGGTCTCCCGCCCAAAGAGCCATGAGGGAAAACTATGCCTTGTTCTAAAGCTCTTTGGGAACCGCTTGCGTAGCCCCACAGACCTGGGGGCTGCGGGCTTTGCTGCTGCCTTCAGCCTCAAAGCCACCCTTTCACACTTGGTGCCGCGCCAGGCCCATAAATGGCCATACGGCTGGAGATGGGTCACCCGCCCAAAGAGCCAGCAGGGAAAACTATGCCTTGTTCTAAAGGTCTTTGGGAACCGCTTGCGTAGCCCCACAGACCTGGGGGCTGCGGGCTTTCGCTGCCTTCAGCCTCGACACCAACCTTTCCCACTTGGCGCCGCGCCAGGCAGAAAAATGGCCATACGGCTGGAGATGGGTCACCCGCCCAAAGAGCCAGCAGGGAAAACTATGTCTTGTTCTAAAGCTCTTTGGGAACCGCGTGCGTAGCCCCACAGACCTGGGGGCTGCAGGCTTTCCTGCTGCCTTCAGCCTCAAAACCACCCTTTCCCTCTGGACACCGCGACAGACACAAAAATGGCCTATGGCTGGAGATGGGTCTCCGGCCCAAAGAGCCAGCAGGGAAAACTATGCCTTGTTCTAAAGCTCTTTGGGAACCGCTTGCGTAGCCCCACAGACCTGGGAGCTGCGGGCCTTCCTGCTGACTTCAGCCTCGACACCACGCTTTCCCACTGGGCACTGCGCCAGGCACAATAATGGCCATACGGCTGGAGATGGGTCTCCGGCCCAAAGAGCCAGCAGGGAAAACTATGCCTTGTTCTAAAGCTCTTTGGGAACCGCTTGCGTAGCCCCACAGACCTGGGGGCTGCAGGCTTTCCTGCTGCCTTCAGCCTCAAAACCACCCTTTCCCACTTGGCGTCGCACCAAGCACAAAAATGGACATATGGATGGAGATGGGTCCCCCGCCCAAAGAGCCAGCAGGGAAAACTATGCCTTGTTCTAAAGCTCTTTGGGAACCGCTTGCGTAGCCACACAGACCTGGGGGCTGCAGGCTTTCCTGCTGCCTTCAGCCTCGACACCACCCTTTCCCACTTGGCGCCGCGCCAGGCACAAAAATGGCCATACGGCTGGAGGTTGGTACCCTGCCCAAGGAGCCAGCAGGGAAAACTATGCCTTGTTCTAAAGCTCTTTGGGAACCGTTTGTGTAGCCCCACAGACCTGGGGGCTGCGGGCTTTCCTGCTGCCTTCAGCCTCAAAGCCACCCTTTCCCACTTGGCGCCGCGCTAGGCACAAAAATGGCCATACGGCTGGAGATGGGTCCCCCGCCCAAAGAGCCAGCAGGGAAAACTATGCCTTGTTCTAAAGCTCTTTGGGAACCGCTTGCGTAGCCCCACAGACCTGGGGGCTGCGGGCTTTCCTGCTGCCTTCAGCCTCGACACCAGCCTTTCCACTTGGCGCTGCGCCAAGCACAAAAATGGACATATGGATGGAGATGGATCCCCCGCCCAAGGAGCCAGCAGGGAAAACTCTGCCTTGTTCTAAAGCTCTTTGGGAACCGCTTGCGTAGCCCCACAGACCTGGGGGCTGCGGGCTTTGCTGCTGCCTTCAGCCTCAAAGCCACCCTTTCCCACTTGGCGCCACGCCATGCACAAAAATGGCCATACGGCTGGAGATGGGTCCCCCGCCCAAGGAGCCAGGAGGGAAAACTATGCCTTGTTCTAAAGCTCTTTGGGAACCGCTTGCGTAGCCCCACAGACCTGGGGGCTGCAGGCTTTCCTGCTGCCTTCAGCCTCAAAACCACCCTTTCCCTATGGGCGCCGCGACAGACACAAAAATGGCCTATGGCTGGAGATGGGTCTCCGGCCCAAAGAGCCAGCAGGGAAAACTATGCCTTGTTCTAAAGCTCTTTGGGAACCGCTTGCATTGTCCCACAGACCTGGGGGCTGCGGGCTTTCCTGCTGCCTTCAGCCTCAAAACCACCCTTTCCCTCTGGGCACCAGGACAGGCACAAAAAAGGCCTATGGCTGGAGATGGGTGCCATGGCCAAAGAGCCAGCAGGGAAAACTATGCCTTGTTCTAAAGCTCTTTGGGAACCGCGTGCGTAGCCCCACAGACCTGGGGGCTGCGGGCTTTCCTGCTGCCTTCAGGCTCAAAACCACCCTTTCCCACTTGGCGCCGCGCCAGGCACAAAAATGGCCATACGGCTGGAGATTGGTACCCTGCCCAAGGAGCCATCAGGGAAAACTATGCCTTGTTCTAAAGCTCTTTGGGAACCGCTTGCGTAGCCCCACAGACTTGGGGGCTGCGGGCTTTCCTGCTGCCTTCAGCCTCGACACTACCCTTTCCCACTTGGCGCCGCGCTAGGCACAAAAATGGCCATACGGCTGGAGATGGGTCTCCCGCCCAAAGAGCCATGAGGGAAAACTATGCCTTGTTCTAAAGCTCTTTGGGAACCGCTTGCGTAGCCCCACAGACCTGGGGGCTGCGGGCTTTGCTGCTGCCTTCAGCCTCAAAGCCACCCTTTCACACTTGGTGCCGCGCCAGGCCCATAAATGGCCATACGGCTGGAGATGGGTCACCCGCCCAAAGAGCCAGCAGGGAAAACTATGCCTTGTTCTAAAGGTCTTTGGGAACCGCTTGCGTAGCCCCACAGACCTGGGGGCTGCGGGCTTTCGCTGCCTTCAGCCTCGACACCAACCTTTCCCACTTGGCGCCGCGCCAGGCAGAAAAATGGCCATACGGCTGGAGATGGGTCACCCGCCCAAAGAGCCAGCAGGGAAAACTATGTCTTGTTCTAAAGCTCTTTGGGAACCGCGTGCGTAGCCCCACAGACCTGGGGGCTGCAGGCTTTCCTGCTGCCTTCAGCCTCAAAACCACCCTTTCCCTCTGGACACCGCGACAGACACAAAAATGGCCTATGGCTGGAGATGGGTCTCCGGCCCAAAGAGCCAGCAGGGAAAACTATGCCTTGTTCTAAAGCTCTTTGGGAACCGCTTGCGTAGCCCCACAGACCTGGGAGCTGCGGGCCTTCCTGCTGACTTCAGCCTCGACACCACGCTTTCCCACTGGGCACTGCGCCAGGCACAATAATGGCCATACGGCTGGAGATGGGTCTCCGGCCCAAAGAGCCAGCAGGGAAAACTATGCCTTGTTCTAAAGCTCTTTGGGAACCGCTTGCGTAGCCCCACAGACCTGGGGGCTGCAGGCTTTCCTGCTGCCTTCAGCCTCAAAACCACCCTTTCCAACTTGGCGTCGCACCAAGCACAAAAATGGACATATGGATGGAGATGGGTCCCCCGCCCAAAGAGCCAGCAGGGAAAACTATGCCTTGTTCTAAAGCTCTTTGGGAACCGCTTGCGTAGCCACACAGACCTGGGGGCTGCAGGCTTTCCTGCTGCCTTCAGCCTCGACACCACCCTTTCCCACTTGGCGCCGCGCCAGGCACAAAAATGGCCATACGGCTGGAGGTTGGTACCCTGCCCAAGGAGCCAGCAG
Organism: Rissa tridactyla; assembly: GCF_028500815.1. Taxonomy (NCBI): domain Eukaryota; kingdom Metazoa; phylum Chordata; class Aves; order Charadriiformes; family Laridae; genus Rissa; species Rissa tridactyla. The sequence continues at coordinate 195,174 of NW_026529403.1, forward strand.
GGAAAACTATGCCTTGTTCTAAAGCTCTTTGGGAACCGTTTGTGTAGCCCCACAGACCTGGGGGCTGCGGGCTTTCCTGCTGCCTTCAGCCTCAAAGCCACCCTTTCCCACTTGGCGCCGCGCTAGGCACAAAAATGGCCATACGGCTGGAGATGGGTCCCCCGCCCAAAGAGCCAGCAGGGAAAACTATGCCTTGTTCTAAAGCTCTTTGGGAACCGCTTGCGTAGCCCCACAGACCTGGGGGCTGCGGGCTTTCCTGCTGCCTTCAGCCTCGACACCAGCCTTTCCACTTGGCGCTGCGCCAAGCACAAAAATGGACATATGGATGGAGATGGATCCCCCGCCCAAGGAGCCAGCAGGGAAAACTCTGCCTTGTTCTAAAGCTCTTTGGGAACCGCTTGCGTAGCCCCACAGACCTGGGGGCTGCGGGCTTTGCTGCTGCTTTCAGCCCCGACACCACCCTTTCCCACTTGGCGCCGCGCCAGGCACAAAAATGGCCATACGGCTGGAGATGGGTCTCCCGCCCAAAGAGCCAGCAGGGAAAACTATGCCTTGTTCTAAAGCTCTTTGGGAACCGCTTGCGTAGCCGCACAGACCTGGGAGCTGCGGGCTTTCCTGCTGCCTTCAGCCTCGACACTAGCCTTTCCCACTTGGCGTCGCGCCAAGCAGAAAAATGGCCATACGGCTGGAGATGGATCCCCCGCCCAAACAGCCAGCAGGGAAAACTGTGCCTTGTTCTAAAGCTCTTTGGGAACCGCTTGTGTAGCCCCACAGACCTGGGGGCTGCAGGCTTTCTGCTAGCTTCAGCCTCGACACCACCCTTTCCCACTTGGTGCCACGCCAGGCACAAAAATGGCCATACAGCAGGCAATGGGTCTCCCGCCCAAAGAGCCAGCAGGGAAAACTATGCCTTGTTCTAAAGCTCTTTGGGAACCGCGTGCGTAGCCCCACAGACCTGGGGGCTGCGGGCTTTCCTGCTGCCTTCAGCCTCAAAACCACCCTTTCCCACTTGGCGCCGCGCCAGGCACAAAAATGGCCATACGGCTGGAGATTGGTACCCTGCCCAAGGAGCCATCAGGGAAAACTATGCCTTGTTCTAAAGCTCTTTGGGAACCGCTTGTGTAGCCCCACAGACTTGGGGGCTGCGGGCTTTCCTGCTGCCTTCAGCCTCGACACCACCCTTTCCCACTGGGAACCGCGCTAGGCACAAAAATGGCCATACGGCTGGAGATGGGTCTCCCGCCCAAAGAGCCATGAGGGAAAACTATGCCTTGTTCTAAAGCTCTTTGGGAACCGCTTGCGTAGCCCCACAGACCTGGGGGCTGCGGCCTTCCTGCTGCCTTCAGCCTCAAAGCCACCCTTTCCCACTTGGCGCCACGCCATGCACAAAAATGGCCATACGGCTGGAGATGGGTCCCCCGCCCAAGGAGGCAGCAGGGAAAACTATGCCTTGTTCTAAAGCTCTTTGGGAACCGTTTGTGTAGCCCCACAGACTTGGGGGCTGCGGGCTTTCCTGCTGCCTTCAGCCTCAAAGCCAACCTTTCCCACTTGGCGCCGCGCTAGGCACAAAAATGGCCATACGGCTGGAGATGGGTCCCCCGCCCAAAGAGCCAGCAGGGAAAACTGTGCCTTGTTCTAAAGCTCTTTGGGAACCGCTTGCGTAGCCCCACAGACCTGGGGGCTGCAGGCTTTGCTGCTGCCTTCAGCCTCAAAGCCACCCTTTCACACTTGGCGCCACGCCAGGCACAAAAATGGCCATACGGCTGGAGATGGGTCTCCGGCCCAAAGAGCCAGCAGGGAAAACTATGCCTTGTTCTAAAGCTCTTTGGGAACCGCTTGCATTGTCCCACAGACCTGGGGGCTGCGGGCTTTCCTGCTGCCTTCAGCCTCAAAACCACCCTTTCCCTCTGGGCACCAGGACAGGCACAAAAAAGGCCTATGGCTGGAGATGGGTGCCATGGCCAAAGAGCCAGCAGGGAAAACTATGCCTTGTTCTAAAGCTCTTTGGGAACCGCGTGCGTAGCCCCACAGACCTGGGGGCTGCGGGCTTTGCTGCTGCCTTCAGCCTCAAAACCACCCTTTCCCACTTGGCGCCGCGCCAGGCACAAAAATGGCCATACGGCTGGAGATTGGTACCCTGCCCAAGGAGCCATCAGGGAAAACTATGCCTTGTTCTAAAGCTCTTTGGGAACCGCTTGTGTAGCCCCACAGACTTGGGGGCTGCGGGCTTTCCTGCTGCCTTCAGCCTCGACACCACCCTTTCCCACTTGGCGCCGCGCTAGGCACAAAAATGGCCATACAGCTGGAGATGGGTCTCCCGCCCAAAGAGCCATGAGGGAAAACTATGCCTTGTTCTAAAACTCTTTGGGAACCGCTTGCGTAGCCCCACAGACCTGGGGGCTGCGGGCTTTGCTGCTGCCTTCAGCCTCAAAGCCACCCTTTCCCACTTGGCGCCACGCCATGCACAAAAATGGCCATACGGCTGGAGATGGGTCCCCCGCCCAAGGAGGCAGCAGGGAAAACTATGCCTTGTTCTAAAGCTCTTTGGGAACCGCTTGCGTAGCCCCACAGACCTGGGGGCTGCAGGCTTTGCTGCTGCCTTCAGCCTCAAAGCCACCCTTTCACACTTGGCGCCACGCCAGGCACAAAAATGGCCATACGGCTGGAGATGGGTCCCCCGCCCAAGGAGCCAGCAGGGAAAACTATGCCTTGTTCTAAAGCTCTTTGGGAACCGCGTGCGTAGCCCCACAGACCTGGGGGCTGCGGGCTTTGCTGCTGCCTTCAGCCTCAAAGCCACCCTTTCCCACTTGGCGCCACGCCATGCACAAAAATGGCCTATGGCTGGAGATGGGTCTCCCGCCCAAAGAGCCAGCAGGGAAAACTATGCCTTGTTCTAAAGCTCTTTGGGAACCGCTTGCGTAGCCCCACAGACCTGGGGGCTGCAGGCTTTCCTGCTGCCTTCAGCCTCCAAACCACCCTTTCCCTATGGGCGCCGCGACAGACACAAAAATGGCCTATGGCTGGAGATGGGTCTCCGGCCCAAAGAGCCAGCAGGGAAAACTATGCCTTGTTCTAAAGCTCTTTGGGAACCGCTTGCATTGTCCCACAGACCTGGGGGCTGCGGGCTTTCCTGCTGCCTTCAGCCTCAAAACCACCCTTTCCCTCTGGGCACCAGGACAGGCACAAAAAAGGCCTATGGCTGGAGATGGGTGCCACGGCCAAAGAGCCAGCAGGGAAAACTATGCCTTGTTCTAAAGCTCTTTGGGAACCGCTTGCGTAGCCCCACAGACCTGGGGGCTGCGGGCTTTCGCTGCCTTCAGCCTCGACACCACCCTTTCCCACTTGGCGCCGCGCAAGGCAGAAAAATGGCCATACGGCTGGAGATGGGTCACCCGCCCAAAGAGCCAGCAGGGAAAACTATGCCTTGTTCTAAAGCTCTTTGGGAACCGCGTGCGTAGCCCCACAGACCTGGGGGCTGCAGGCTTTCCTGCTGCCTTCAGCCTCAAAACCACCCTTTCCCTCTGGGCACCGCGACAGACACAAAAATGGCCTATGGCTGGAGATGGGTCTCCGGCCCAAAGAGCCAGCAGGGAAAACTATGCCTTGTTCTAAAGCTCTTTGGGAACCGCTTGCGTAGCCGCACAGACCTGGGAGCTGCGGGCCTTCCTGCTGACTTCAGCCTCGACACCACGCTTTCCCACTGGGCACTGCGCCAGGCACAATAATGGCCATACGGCTGGAGATGTGTCTCCCGCCCAAAGAGCCAGCAGGGAAAACTATGCCTTGTTCTAAGGCTCTTTGGGAACCGCTTGCGTAGCCCCACAGACCTGGGGGCTGCGGGCTTTCCTGCTGCCTTCAGCCTCAAAACCACCCTTTCCCACTTGGCGCCGCACCATGCACAAAAATGGCCATACGGTTGGAGATGGGTCCCCCGCCCAAGGAGCCAGCAGGGAAAACTATGCCTTGTTCTAAAGCTCTTTGGGAACCGCTTGCGTAGCCCCACAGACCTGGGGGCTGCGGGCTTTCCTGCTGCCTTCAGCCTCAAAGCCACCCTTTCCCACTTGGCGCCGCGCCAAGCACAAAAATGGCCATACGGCTGGAGATGGGTCCCCCGCCCAAACAGCCAGGAGGGAAAACTGTGCCTTGTTCTAAACCTCTTCGGGAACCGCTTGCGTAGCCCCACAGACCTGGGGGCTGCAGGCTTTCCTGCTAGCTTCAGCCTCGACACCACCCTTTCCCACTTGGTGCCACGCCAGGCACAAAAATGGCCATACGGCAGGCAATGGGTCCCCCGCCCAAGGAGCCAGCAGGGAAAACTATGCCTTGTTCTAAGGCTATTTGGGAACCGCTTGCTTAGCCCCACAGACCTGGGGGCTGCGGGCTTTGCTGCTGCCTTCAGCCTCGACAACACCCTTTCCCACTTGGCGCCGCGCCAGGCACAAAAATCGCCATACGGCTGGAGATGGGTGCCACGCCCAAAGAGCCAGCAGGGAAAACTATGCCTTGTTCTAAAGCTCTTTGGGAACCGCTTGCATTGTCCCACAGACCTGGGGGCTGCGGGCTTTCCTGCTGCCTTCAGCCTCAAAACCACCCTTTCCCTCTGGGCACCAGGAGAGGCACAAAAAAGGCCTATGGCTGGACATGGGTGCCACGGCCAAAGAGCCAGCAGGAAAAACTATGCCTTGTTCTAAAGCTCTTTGGGAACCGCTTGCGTAGCCCCACAGACCTGGGGGCTGCGGGCTTTCCTGCTAGCTTCAGCCTCGACACCACCCTTTCCCACTTGGCGCCGCGCCATGCACAAAAATGGCCCTACGGTTGGAGATGGGTCACCCGCCCAAGGAGCCAGCAGGGAAAACTATGCCTTGTTCTAAAGCTCTTTGGGAACCGCTTGCGTAGCCCCACAGACCTGGGGGCTGCAGGCTTTCCTGCTAGCTTCAGCATCGACACCACCCTTTCCCACTTGGTGCCACGCCAGGCACAAAAATGGCCATTCGGCAGGCAATGGGTCCCCCGCCCAAGGAGCCAGCAGGGAAAACTATGCCTTGTTCTAAAGCTCTTTGGGAACCGCGTGCGTAGCCCCACAGACCTGGGGGCTGCAGGCTTTCCTGCTGCCTTCAGCCTCGACACCACCCTTTCCCACTTGGCGCAGCGACAGGCACAAAAATGGCCATACGGCTGGAGATGGGTCCCCCGCCCAAAGAGCCATCAGGCAAAAATATGCCTTGTTCTAAAGCTCTTTGGGAACCACTTGCGTAGCCCCACAGACCTGGAGGGTGCGGGCTTTCCTACTGCCTTCAGCCTCGACACCACCCTTTCACACTTGGTGAAGCGCCAGGCCCAAAAATGGCCATAGGGCTGGAGATGGGTCACCCGCCCAAAGAGCCAGCAGGGAAAACTATGCCTTGTTCTAAAGCTCTTTGGGAACCGCTTGCGTAGCCGCACAGACCTGGGAGCTGCGGGCTTTCCTGCTGCCTTCAGCCTCGACACCAGCCTTTCCCACTTGGCGTCGCGCCAAGCAGAAAAATGGACATATGGATGGAGATGGATCCCCCGCCCAAACAGCCAGCAGGGAAAACTGTGCCTTGTTCTAAAGCTCTTTGGGAACCGCTTGTGTAGCCCCACAGACCTGGGGGCTGCGGACTTTCCTGCTGCCTTCAGTCTCGACACCACCCTTTCCCACTTGGCGCCGCGCCAGGCACAAAAATGGCCATACGGCTGGAGGTTGGTACCCTGCCCAAGGAGCCAGCAGGGAAAACTATGCCTTGTCTAAAGCTCTTTGGGAACCGCTTGCGTAGCCCCACAGACTTGGGGGCTGCGGGCTTTCCTGCTGCCTTCAGCCTCGACACCACCCTTTCCCACTTGGCGCCGCGCTAGGCACAAAAATGGCCATACGGCTGGAGATGGGTCACCCGCCCAAAGAGCCAGCAGGGAAAACTCTGCCTTGTTCTAAAGCTCTTTGGGAACCGCTTCCGTAGCCCCACAGACCTGGGGGCTGCGGGCTTTCCTGCTGCCTTCAGCCTCGACACCACCCTTTCCCACTTGGCGCCGCGCCAGGCCCAAAAATGGCCATACGGCTGGAGATGGGTCCCCCGCCCACAGAGCCAGCACGGAAAACTATGCCTTGTTCTAAAGCTCTTTGGGAACCGCTTGCGTAGCCGCACAGACCTGGGAGCTGCGGGCCTTCCTGCTGACTTCAGCCTCGACACCACGCTTTCCCACTGGGCACCGCGCCAGGCACAAAAATGGCCATACGGCTGGAGATGGATCCCCCGCCAAAACAGCCAGCAGGGAAAACTGTGCCTTGTTCTAGAGCTCTTTGGGAACCGCTTGCGTAGCCCCACAGACCTGGGGGCTGCGGGCTTTCCTGCTGCCTTCAGCCTCGACACCACCCTTTCCCACTTGGCGCCGCGCCATGCACAAAAATGGCCATACAGCTGGAGATGGGTCCCACGCCCAAGGAGTCAGCAGGGAAAACTATGCCTTGTTCTAAGGCTCTTTGGGAACCGCTTGCGTAGCCCCACAGACCTGGGGGCTGCGGGCTTTCCTGCTGCCTTCAGCCTCAAAGCCACCCTTTCCCACTTGGCGCCGCGCCAAGCACAAAAATGGACATACGGCTGGAGATGGGTCCCCCGCCCAAACAGCCAGGAGGGAAAACTGTGCCTTGTTCTAAACCTCTTCGGGAACCGCTTGCGTAGCCCCACAGACCTGGGGGCTGCAGGCTTTCCTGCTAGCTTCAGCCTCGACACCACCCTTTCCCACTTGGTGCCACGCCAGGCACAAAAATGGCCATACGGCAGGCAATGGGTCCCCCGCCCAAGGAGCCAGCAGGGAAAACTATGCCTTGTTCTAAGGCTATTTGGGAACCGCTTGCTTAGCCCCACAGACCTGGGGGCTGCGGGCTTTGCTGCTGCCTTCAGCCTCGACAACACCCTTTCCCACTTGGCGCCGCGCCAGGCACAAAAATCGCCATACGGCTGGAGATGGGTGCCACGCCCAAAGAGCCAGCAGGGAAAACTATGCCTTGTTCTAAAGCTCTTTGGGAACCGCTTGCGTAGCCCCACAGACCTGGGGGCTGCGGGCTTTCCTGCTAGCGTCAGCCTCGACACCACCCTTTCCCACTTGGTGCCACGCCAGGCACAAAGATGGCCATACGGCTGGAGATGGGTCCCCCGCCCAAAGAGCCAGCAGGGAAAACTCTGCCTTGTTCTAAAGCTCTTTGGGAACCGCTTGCGTAGCCCCACAGACCTGGGGGCTGCGGGCTTTGCTGCTGCCTTCAGCCTCAAAGCCACCCTTTCCCACTTGGCACCGCGCCAGGCTCAATAATGGCCATACGGCTGGAGATGGGTCCCCTGCCCAAGGAGCCAGCAGGGAAAACTATGCCTTGTTCTAAAGCTCTTTGGGAACCGCTTGCGTAGCCCCACAGACCTGGGGGCTGCAGGCTTTCCTGCTGCCTTCAGCCTCGACACCACGCTTTCCCACTGGGCACCGTGCCAGGCACAAAAATGGCCATACGGCTGGAGATGGGTCTCCCGCTCAAAGAGCCAGCAGGGAAAACTATGCCTTGTTCTAAGGCTCTTTGGGAACCGCTTGCGTAGCCCAACAGACCTGGGGGCTGCGGGCTTTCCTGCTGCCTTCAGCCTCAAAACCACCCTTTCCCACTTGGCGCCGCACCATGCACAAAAATGGCCATACGGTTGGAGATGGGTGCCACGCCCAAGGAGGCAGCAGGGAAAACTATGCCTTGTTCTAAAGCTCTTTGGGAACCGCTTGCGTAGCCCCACAGACCTGGGGGCTGCGGGCTTTCCTGCTGCCTTCAGCCTCAAAGCCACCCTTTCCCACTTGGCGCCGCGCCAAGCACAAAAATGGACATACGGCTGGAGATGGGTCCCCCGCCCAAACAGCCAGGAGGGAAAACTGTGCCTTGTTCTAAAGCTCTTCGGGAACCGCTTGCGTAGCCCCACAGACCTGGGGGCTGCAGGCTTTCCTGCAAGCTTCAGCCTCTACACCACCCTTTCCCACTTGGTGCCACGCCAGGCACAAAAATGGCCATACGGCAGGCAATGGGTCCCCCGCCCAAGGAGCCAGCAGGGAAAACTATGCCTTGTTCTAAGGCTCTTTGGGAACCGCTTGCTTAGCCCCACAGACCTGGGGGCTGCGGGCTTTGCTGCTGCCTTCAGCCTCGACAACACCCTTTCCGACTTGGCGCCGCGCCAAGCACAAAAATCGCCATACGGCTGGAGATGGGTGCCACGGCCAAAGAGCCAGCAGGGAAAACTATGCCTTGTTCTAAAGCTCTTTGGGAACCGCTTGCATTGTCCCACAGACCTGGGGGCTGCGGGCTTTCCTGCTGCCTTCAGCCTCAACAACACCCTTTCCCTCTGGGCACCAGGACAGGCACAAAAAAGGCCTATGGCTGGAGATGGGTGCCACGGCCAAAGAGCCAGCAGGAAAAACTATGCCTTGTTCTAAAGCTCTTTGGGAACCGCTTGCGTAGCCCCACAGACCTGGGGGCTGCGGGCTTTCCTGCTAGCTTCAGCCTCGACACCACCCTTTCCCACTTGGCGCCGCACCATGCACAAAAATGGCCCTACGGTTGGAGATGGGTCACCCGCCCAAGGAGCCAGCAGGGAAAACTATGCCTTGTTCTAAAGCTCTTTGGGAACCGCTTGCGTAGCCCCACAGACCTGGGGGCTGCAGGCTTTCCTGCTAGCTTCAGCCTCGACACCACCCTTTCCCACTTGGTGCCACGCCAGGCACAAAAATGGCCATTCGGCAGGCAATGGGTCCCCCGCCCAAGGAGCCAGCAGGGAAAACTATGCCTTGTTCTAAAGCTCTTTGGGAACCGCGTGCGTAGCCCCACAGACCTGGGGGCTGCGGGCTTTCCTGCTGCCTTCAGCCTCGACACCACCCTTTCCCTCTGGGCACCAGGACAGGCACAAAAATGGCCTATGGCTGGAGATGGGTGCCACGGCCAAAGAGCCAGCAGGAAAAACTATGCCTTGTTCTAAAGCTCTTTGGGAACCGCTTGCATTGTCCCACAGACCTGGGGGCTGCGGGCTTTCCTGCTGCCTTCAGCCTCAACAACACCCTTTCCCTCTGGGCACCAGGACAGGCACAAAAAAGGCCTATGGCTGGAGATGGGTGCCACGGCCAAAGAGCCAGCAGGAAAAACTATGCCTTGTTCTAAAGCTCTTTGGGAACCGCTTGCGTAGCCCCACAGACCTGGGGGCTGCGGGCTTTCCTGCTAGCTTCAGCCTCGACACCACCCTTTCCCACTTGGCGCCGCGCCATGCACAAAAATGGCCCTACGGTTGGAGATGGGTCACCCGCCCAAGGAGCCAGCAGGGAAAACTATGCCTTGTTCTAAAGCTCTTTGGGAACCGCTTGCGTAGCCCCACAGACCTGGGGGCTGCAGGCTTTCCTGCTAGCTTCAGCCTCGACACCACCCTTTCCCACTTGGTGCCACGCCAGGCACAAAAATGGCCATTCGGCAGGCAATGGGTCCCCCGCCCAAGGAGCCAGCAGGGAAAACTATGCCTTGTTCTAAAGCTCTTTGGGAACCGCGTGCGTAGCCCCACAGACCTGGGGGCTGCGGGCTTTCCTGCTGCCTTCAGCCTCGACACCACCCTTTCCCACTTGGCGCAGCGACAGGCACAAAAATGGCCATACGGCTGGAGATGGGTCCCCCGCCCAAAGAGCCATCAGGCAAAAATATGCCTTGTTCTAAAGCTCTTTGGGAACCACTTGCGTAGCCCCACAGACCTGGAGGGTGCGGGCTTTCCTACTGCCTTCAGCCTCGACACCACCCTTTCACACTTGGTGAAGCGCCAGGCCCAAAAATGGCCATAGGGCTGGAGATGGGTCACCCGCCCAAAGAGCCAGCAGGGAAAACTATGCCTTGTTCTAAAGCTCTTTGGGAACCGCTTGCGTAGCTGCACAGACCTGGGAGCTGCGGGCTTTCCTGCTGCCTTCAGCCTCGACACCAGCCTTTCCCAATTGGCGTCGCGCCAAGCAGAAAAATGGACATATGGATGGAGATGGATCCCCCGCCCAAACAGCCAGCAGGGAAAACTGTGCCTTGTTCTAAAGCTCTTTGGGAACCGCTTGTGTAGCCCCACAGACCTGGGGGCTGCGGACTTTCCTGCTGCCTTCAGTCTCGACACCACCCTTTCCCACTTGGCGCCGCGCCAGGCACAAAAATGGCCATACGGCTGGAGGTTGGTACCCTGCCCAAGGAGCCAGCAGGGAAAACTATGCCTTGTCTAAAGCTCTTTGGGAACCGCTTGCGTAGCCCCACAGACTTGGGGGCTGCGGGCTTTCCTGCTGCCTTCAGCCTCGACACCACCCTTTCCCACTTGGCGCCGCGCTAGGCACAAAAATGGCCATACGGCTGGAGATGGGTCACCCGCCCAAAAAGCCAGCAGGGAAAACTCTGCCTTGTTCTAAAGCTCTTTGGGAACCGCTTCCGTAGCCCCACAGACCTGGGGGCTGCGGGCTTTCCTGCTGCCTTCAGCCTCGACACCACCCTTTCCCACTTGGCGCCGCGCCAGGCCCAAAAATGGCCATACGGCTGGAGATGGGTCCCCCGCCCACAGAGCCAGCACGGAAAACTATGCCTTGTTCTAAAGCTCTTTGGGAACCGCTTGCGTAGTCCCACAGACCTGGGGGCTGCAGGCTTTCCTGCTGCCTTCAGCCTCAAAACCACCCTTTCCCTCTGGGCGCCGGGACAGACACAAAAATGGCCTATGGCTGGAGATGGGTCTCCCGCCCAAAGAGCCATGAGGGAAAACTATGCCTTGTTCTAAAGCTCTTTGGGAACCGCTTGCGTAGCCGCACAGACCTGGGGGCTGCGGGCTTTCCTGCTGCCTTCAGCCTCGACACCACCCTTTCCCACTTGGCGCCGCGCCATGCACAAAATGGCCATACAGCTGGAGATGGGTCCCACGCCCAAGGAGTCAGCAGGGAAAACTATGCCTTGTTCTAAGGCTCTTTGGGAACCGCTTGCGTAGCCCAACAGATCTGGGGGCTGCGGGCTTTCCTGCTGCCTTCAGCCTCAAAACCACCCTTTCCCACTTGGCGCCGCACCATGCACAAAAATGGCCATACGGTTGGAGATGGGTCACCCGCCCAAGGAGCCAGCAGGGAAAACTGTGCCTTGTTCTAAAGCTCTTTGGGAACCGCTTGCGTAGCCCCACAGACCTGGGGGCTGCGGGCTTTCCTGCTAGCTTCAGCCTCGACACCACCCTTCCCCACTTGGTGCCACGCCAGGCACAAAAATGGCCATACGGCAGGCAATGGGTCCCCCGCCCAAGGAGCCAGCAGGGAAAACTATGCCTTGTTCTAAAGCTCTTTGGGAACCGCTTGCGTAGCCCCACAGACCTGGGGGCTGCGGGCTTTGCTGCTGCTTTCAGCCTCGACAACACCCTTTCCCACTTGGCGCCGCGCCAGGCACAAAAATCGCCATACGGCTGGAGATGGGTGCCACGGCCAAAGAGCCAGCAGGGAAAATTATGCCTTGTTCTAAAGCTCTTTGGGAACCGCTTGCATTGTCCCACAGACCTGGGGGCTGCGGGCTTTCCTGCTGCCTTCAGCCTCAAAACCACCCTTTCCCTCTGGGCACCAGGACAGGCACAAAAAAGGCCTATGGCTGGAGATGGGTGCCACGGCCAAAGAGCCAGCAGGGAAAACTATGCCTTGTTCTAAAGCTCTTTGGGAACCGCGTGCGTAGCCCCACAGACCTGGGGGCTGCGGGCTTTCCTGCTAGCTTCAGCCTCGACACCACCCTTTCCCACTTGGTGCCACGCCAGGCACAAAAATGGCCATACGGCAGGCAATGGGTCCCCCGCCCAAAGAGCCAGCAGGGAAAACTCTGCCTTGTTCTAAAGCTCTTTGGGAACCGCTTGCGTAGCCCCACAGACCTGGAGGGTGCGGGCTTTCCTGCTGCCTTCAGCCTCCACACCACCCTTTCACACTTGGTGAAGCGCCAGGCCCAAAAATGGCCATAGGGCTGGAGATGGGTCCCCCGCCCAAAGAGCCAGCAGGGAAAACTATGCCTTGTTCTAAAGCTCTTTGGGAACCGCTTGCGTAGCCCCACAGACCTGGGGGCTGCAGGCTTTCCTGCTGCCTTCAGCCTCAAAACCACCCTTTCCCTCTGGGCGCCGGGACAGACTAAAAAATGGCCTATGGCTGGAGATCGGTCTCCGTCCCAAAGAGCCAGCAGGGAAAACTATGCCTTGTTCTAAAGCTATTTGGGAACCGCTTGCGTAGCCCCACAGACCTGGGATCTGCGGGCCTTCCTGCTGACTTCAGCCTCGACACCACCCTTTCCCACTGGGCACCGTGCCAGGCACAAAAATGGCCATACGGCAGGCAATGGGTCCCCTGCCCAAGGAGCCAGCAGGAAAAACACTGCCTTCTTCTAAAGGTCTTTGGGAACCGCTTGCGTAGACCCACAGACCTGGGGGCTGCAGGCTTTGCTGCTGTCTTCAGACTCGGCACCACCCTTTCCCACTTGGCGCCGCGCCAGGCAGAAAAATCGCCATACGGCTGGAGATGGGTGCCACAGCCAAAGAGCCAGCAGGGAAAACTATGCCTTGTTCTAAAGCCCTTTGGGAAACGCTTGCATTGTCCCACAGACCTGGGGGCTGCGGGCTTTCCTGCTGCCTTCAGCCTCAAAACCACCCTTTCCCACTTGGCGCCGCGCCAGGCCCAAAAATGGCCATATGGCTGGAGATGTGTGCCACGCCCAAAGAGCCAGCAGGGAAAACTATGCCTTGTTCTAAAGCTCTTTGGGAACTGCTTGCGTAGCCCCACAGACCTGGGGGCTGCGGGCTTTCCTGCTGCCTTCAGCCTCGACACCAGCCTTTCCCACTTGGCGCCGCGCCAGGCACAAAAATCGCCATACGGCTGGAGATGGGTGCCACGGCCAAAGAGCCAGCAGGGAAAACTATGCCTTGTTCTAAACCTCTTTTGGAACCGCTTGCATTGTCCCACAGACCTGGGGGCTGCGGGCTTTCCTGGGGCCTTCAGCCTCAAAACCACCCTTTCCCTCTGGGCGCCAGGACAGGCACAAAAATGGCCTATGGCTGGAGATGGGTTCCACGCCCAAAGAGCCAGCAGGAAAAACTATGCCTTGTTCTAAAGCTCTTTGGGAACCGCTTGCGTAGCCCCACAGACCTGGGGGCTGCGGGCTTTCCTGCTAGCTTCAGCCTCGACACCACCCTTTCCCACTTGGTGCCACGCCAGGCACAAAAATCGCCATACGGCAGGCAATGGGTCCCCCGCCCAAGAAGCCAGCAGGGAAAACTATCCCTTGTTCTAAAGCTCTTTGGGAACCGCTTGCGTAGCCCCACAGACCTGGGGGCTGCAGGCTTTCCTGCTGCCTTCAGCCTCGACAACACCCTTTCCCACTTGGCGCCGCGCCAGGCACAAAAATCGCCATACGGCTGGAGATGGGTGCCACGCCCAAAGAGCCAGCAGGGAAAGCTATGCCTTGTTCTAAAGCTCTTTGGGAACCGCTTGCATTGTCCCACAGACCTGGGGGCTGCAGGCTTTCCTGCTGCCTTCAGCCTCGACACCACCCTTTCCCACTTGGTGCCGCGCCAGGCCCAAAAATGGCCATACGGCTGGAGATGGGTCCCATGCCCAAAGAGCCAGCAGGGAAAACTATGCCTTGTTCTAAAGCTCTTTGGGAACCGCTTGCGTAGACCCACAGACTTGGGGGCTGCGGGCTTTCCTGTTGCCTTCAGCCTCGACACCACCCTTTCCCTCTGGGTGCTGGGACAGACACAAAAAAGGCCTATGGCTGGAGATGGGTCCCCTGCCCAAAGAGCCAGCAGGAAAAATTATGCCTTGTTCTAAAGTTCTTTGGGAACCGCTTGCGTAGCCCCACAGACCTGGGGGCTGCAGGCTTTCCTGCTGCCTTCAGCCTCGACACCATTCTTTAGCTCTGGGCGCCGCGCCAAGCACTAATGGCCATACGGCTGGAGATGGGTCCCCCGCCCAAGGAGGCAGCAGGGAAAACTGTGCCTTGTTCTAAAGCTCTTTGGGAACTGCTTGCGTAGCCCCACAGACCTGGGGCTACGGGCTTTCCTGCTGCCTTCAGCCTCAAAAACACCCTTTCCCACTTGGCGCCGCGCCAGGCACAATAATGGCCATACGGCTGGAGATGGGTCCCCTGCCCAAGGAGCCAGCAGGGAAAACTATGCCTTGTTCTAAAGGTCTTTGGGAACCGCTTGCGTAGCCCCACAGACGTGGGGGCTGCGGGCCTTCCTGCTGCCTTCAGCCTCAAAGCCACCCTTTCCCACTTGGCGCCGCGCCAGGCACGAAAATGGCCATACGGCTGGAGATGGGTCCCCCGCCCAAGGAAGCAGCAGGGAAAACTATGCCTTGTTCTAAAGCTCTTTGGGAACCGCTTGCGTAGCCCCACAGACCTGGGGGCTGCAGGCTTTCCTGCTGCCTTCATCCTCAAAACCACCCTTTCCCCCTTGGCGCCGCGCCAGGCACGAAAATGGCCATACGGCTGGAGATGGGTCCCCTGCCCAAGGAGCCAGCACGGAAAACTATGCCTTGTTCTAAAGCTCTTTGGGAACCGCTTGCGTAGCCCCACAGACCTGGGGGCTGCAGGCTTTCCTGCTGCCTTCAGCCTCGACACCATTCTTTCGCTCTGGGCGCCGCGCCAAGCACAAATTGCCATACGGCTGGAGATGGGTCCCCCGCCCAAGGAGGCAGCAGGGAAAACTATGCCTTGTTCTAAAGCTCTTTGGGAACCGCTTGCGTAGCCCCACAGACCTGGGGGCTGCAGGCTTTGCTGCTGCCTTCAGGCTCGACACCATTCTTTCGCTCTGGGCGCCGCGCCAGTCACAAAACTGGCCATACGGCTGGAGATGGGTCCCCCGCCCAAGGAGGCAGCAGGGAAAACTATGCCTTGTTCTAAAGCTCTTTGGGAACCGCTTGCATAGCCCCACAGACCTGGGAGCTACGGGCCTTCCTGCTGCCTTCAGCCTCGACACCACCCTTTCCCACTTGGCGCCGCGCCAGGCACAAAAATGGCCATACGGCAGGCAATGGGTCCCCCGCCCAAGGAGCCAGCAGGGAAAACTATGCCTTGTTCTAAAGCTCTTTGGGAACCGCTTGCGTAGCCCCACAGACCTGGGGGCTGCAGGCTTTCCTGCTGCCTTCAGCCTCAAAACCACCCTTTCCCACTTGGCGCCGCGCCATGCACAAAAATGGCCATACGGCTGGAGATGGGTCCCCCTCCCAAGGAGCCAGCAGGGAAAACTATGCCTTGTTCTAAAGCTCTTTGGGATCCGCTTCTGTAGACCTACAGACCTGGGAGCTGCAGGCTTTCCTGCTGCCTTCAGCCTCAAAACCACCCTTTCCCACTTGGCGCCGCGCTAGGCACAAAAATGGCCATACGGCTGGAGATGGGTCCCCCGCCCAAGGAGCCAGCACGGAAAACTATGCCTTGTTCTAAAGCTCTTTGAGAACCGCTTGCGTAGCCCCACAGACCTGGGGGCTGCGGGCCTTCCTGCTGCCTTCAGCCTCAAAACCACCCTTTCCCACTGGGAACCGCGCCAGGCACAAAAATGGCCATACGGCTGGACATGGGTCCCCTGCTCAAGGAGCCAGCAGGGAAAACTATGCCTTGTTCTAAAGCTCTTTGGGAACCGCTTGCGTAGCCCCACAGACCTGGGAGCTACGGGCCTTCCTGCTGCCTTCAACCTCGACACCACCCTTTCCCTCTGGGCGCCGCGCCAGGCACAAAAATGGCCATACGGCTGGAGATGGGTACCACGCCCAAAGAGCCAGCAGGGATAACTATGCCTTGTTCTAAAGCTCTTTGGGAACTGCTTGCCTAGCCCCACAGTCCTGGGGCTACGGGCTTTCCTGCTGCCTTCAGCCTCAAAACCACCCTTTCCCACTTGGCGCCGTGCTAGGCACAAAAATGGCCATACGGCTGGAGCTGGATCCCCTGCCCAAGGAGCCAGCAGGGAAAACTATGCCTTGTTCTAAAGCTCTTTGGGAACCGCTTGCGTAGCCCCACAGACCTGGGGGCTGCGGGCTTTCGTGCTGCCTACAGCCTCGACACCACCCTTTCCCACTTGGCGCCGCGTCAGGCACAAAAATGGCCATATGGCTGGAGATGGGTCTCCCGCCCAAAGAGCCAGCAGGGAAAACTATGCCTTGTTCTAAAGCTCTTTGGGAACTGCTTGCGTAGCCCCACAGACCTGGGGCTACGGGCTTTCCTGCTGCCTTCAGCCTCAAAACCACCCTTTCCCACTTGGCGCCGCGCTAGGTACAAAAATGGCCATACGGCTGGAGCTCGGTCCCCTGCCCAAGGAGCCAGCAGGGAAAACTATGCCTTGTTCTAAAGCTCTTTGGGAACCGCTTGCGTAGCCCCACAGACCTGGGGGCTGCAGGCCTTCCTGCTGCCTTCAGCCTCGACACCACCCTTTCCCACTTGGCGCCGCGCCAGGCACGAAAATGGCCATACGGCTGGAGATGGGTCCCCCGCCCAAGGAAGCAGCAGGGAAAACTATGCCTTGTTCTAAAGCTCTTTGGGAACCGCTTGCGTAGCCCCACAGACCTGGGGGCTGCAGGCTTTCCTGCTGCCTTCAGCCTCAAAACCACCCTTTCCCACTTGGCGCCGCGCCAGGCAGAAAAATGGCCATACGGCTGGAGATGGGTCCCCTGCCCAAGGAGCCAGCAGGGAAAACTATGCCTTGTTCTAAAGCTCTTTGGGAACCGCTTGCGTAGCCCCACAGAGCTGGGGGCTGCAGGCTTTCCTGCTGCCTTCAGCCTCGACACCATTCTTTCGCTCTGGGCGCCGCGCCAAGCACTAATGGCCATACGGCTGGAGATGGGTCCCCCGCCCAAGGAGGCAGCAGGGAAAACTATGCCTTGTTCTAAAGCTCTTTGGGAACCGCTTGCGTAGCCCCACAGACCTGGGGGCTGCAGGCTTTGCTGCTGCCTTCAGGCTCGACACCATTCTTTCGCTCTGGGCGCCGCGCCAGTCACAAAACTGGCTATACGGCTGGAGATGGGTCCCCCGCCCAAGGAGGCAGCAGGGAAAACTATGCCTTGTTCTAAAGCTCTTTGGGAACCGCTTGCATAGCCCCACAGACCTGGGAGCTACGGGCCTTCCTGCTGCCTTCAGCCTCGACACCACCCTTTTCCACTTGGCGCCGCGCCAGGCACAAAAATGGCCATACGGCAGGCAATGGGTCCCCCGCCCAAGGAGCCAGCAGGGAAAACTATGCCTTGTTCTAAAGCTCTTTGGGAACCGCTTGCGTAGCCCCACAGACCTGGGGGCTGCAGGCTTTCCTGCTGCCTTCAGCCTCAAAACCACCCTTTCCCACTTGGCGCCGCGCCATGCACAAAAATGGCCATACGGCTGGAGATGGGTCCCCCTCCCAAGGAGCCAGCAGGGAAAACTATGCCTTGTTCTAAAGCTCTTTGGGATCCGCTTCTGTAGACCTACAGACCTGGGAGCTGCAGGCTTTCCTGCTGCCTTCAGCCTCAAAACCACCCTTTCCCACTTGGCGCCGCGCTAGGCACAAAAATGGCCATACGGCTGGAGATGGGTCCCCCGCCCAAGGAGCCAGCACGGAAAACTATGCCTTGTTCTAAAGCTCTTTGAGAACCGCTTGCGTAGCCCCACAGACCTGGGGGCTGCGGGCCTTCCTGCTGCCTTCAGCCTCAAAACCACCCTTTCCCACTGGGAACCGCGCCAGGCACAAAAATGGCCATACGGCTGGACATGGGTCCCCTGCCCAAGGAGCCAGCAGGGAAAACTATGCCTTGTTCTAAAGCTCTTTGGGAACCGCTTGCGTAGCCCCACAGACCTGGGAGCTACGGGCCTTCCTGCTGCCTTCAACCTCGACACCACCCTTTCCCTCTGGGCGCCGCGCCAGGCACAAAAATGGCCATACGGCTGGAGATGGGTCCCCCGCCCAAGGTGCCAGCAGGGAAAACTCTGCCTTGTTCTGAAGCTCTTTGGGAACCGCTTGCGTAGCCCCACAGTCCTGGGGCTACGGTCTTCTCTGCTGCCTTCAGCCTCAAAACCACCCTTTCCCACTTGGCGCCGTGCTAGGCACAAAAATGGCCATACGGCTGGAGCTGGATCCCCTGCCCAAGGAGCCAGCAGGGAAAACTATGCCTTGTTCTAAAGCTCTTTGGGAACCGCTTGCGTAGCCCCACAGACCTGGGGGCTGCGGGCTTTCGTGCTGCCTACAGCCTCGACACCACCCTTTCCCACTTGGCGCCGCGTCAGGCACAAAAATGGCCATATGGCTGGAGATGGGTCTCCCGCCCAAAGAGCCAGCAGGGAAAACTATGCCTTGTTCTAAAGCTCTTTGGGAACTGCTTGCGTAGCCCCACAGACCTGGGGCTACGGGCTTTCCTGCTGCCTTCAGCCTCAAAGCCACCCTTTCCCACTTGGCGCCGCGCTAGGTACAAAAATGGCCATACGGCTGGAGCTCGGTCCCCTGCCCAAGGAGCCAGCAGGGAAAACTATGCCTTGTTCTAAAGCTCTTTGGGAACCGCTTGCGTAGCCCCACAGACCTGGGGGCTGCAGGCTTTCCTGCTGCCTTCAGCCTCGACACCACCCTTTCCCACTTGGCGCCGCGCCAGGCACGAAAATGGCCATACGGCTGGAGATGGGTCCCCCGCCCAAGGAAGCAGCAGGGAAAACTATGCCTTGTTCTAAAGCTCTTTGGGAACCGCTTGCGTAGCCCCACAGACCTGGGGGCTGCAGGCTTTCCTGCTGCCTTCAGCCTCAAAACCACCCTTTCCCACTTGGCGCCGCGCCAGGCAGAAAAATGGCCATACGGCTGGAGATGGGTCCCCTGCCCAAGGAGCCAGCAGGGAAAACTATGCCTTGTTCTAAAGCTCTTTGGGAACCGCTTGCGTAGCCCCACAGAGCTGGGGGCTGCAGGCTTTCCTGCTGCCTTCAGCCTCGACACCATTCTTTCGCTCTGGGCGCCGCGCCAAGCACTAATGGCCATACGGCTGGAGATGGGTCCCCCGCCCAAGGAGGCAGCAGGGAAAACTATGCCTTGTTCTAAAGCTCTTTGGGAACCGCTTGCGTAGCCCCACAGACCTGGGAGCCACGGGCCTTCCTGCTGCCTTCAGCCTCGACACCACCGTTTCCCTCTGGGCGCCGCGCCAGGCACAAAAATGGCCATACGGCTGGAGATGGATCCCACGCCCAAAGAGCCAGCAGGGAAAACTATGCCTTGTTCTAAAGCTCTTTGGGAACCGCTTGCGTAGCCCCACAGACCTGGGGGCTGCAGGCTTTCCTGCTGCCTTCAGCCTCAAAACCACCCTTTCCCTATGGGCGCCGCGCCAGGCACAAAAATGGCCATACGGCTGGAGATGGGTCCCCCGCCCAAGGAGTCAGCGGGGAAAACTATGCCTTGTTCTAAAGCTCTTTGGGATCCGCTTCTGTAGACCTACAGACCTGGGAGCTGCGGGCTTTCCTGCTGCCTTCAGCCTCAAAACCACCCTTTCCCACTTGGCGCCGCGCTAGGCACAAAAATGGCCATACGGCTGGAGATGGGTCCCCCGCCCAAGGAGGCAGCAGGGAAAACTATGCCTTGTTCTAAAGCTCTTTGGGAACCGCTTGCGTAGCCCCACAGACCTGGGAGCTACGGGCCTTCCTGCTGCCTTCAGCCTCGACACCACCCTTTCCCTCTGGGCGCCGCGCCAGGCACAAAAATGGCCATGCGGCTGGAGATGGGTACCACGCCCAAAGAGCCAGCAGGGAAAACTATGCCTTGTTCTAAAGCTCTTTGGGATCCGCTTCTGTAGACCTACAGACCTGGGAGCTGCGGGCTTTGCTGCTGCCTTCAGCCTCAAAGCCACCCTTTCCCACTTGGCGCCGCGCCAGGCACATAAATGGCCATACGGCTGGAGATGGGTCCCACGCCCAAAGAGCCAGCAGGGAAAACTATGCCTTGTTCTAAAGCTCTTTGGGAACCGCTTGCGTAGCCCCACAGACCTGGGGGCTGCAGGCTTTCCTGCTGCCTTCAGCCTCAAAACCACCCTTTCCCACTTGGCGCCGCGCCAGGCACAAAAATGGCCATACGGCTGGAGATGGGTGCCACGGCCAAAGAGCCAGCAGGGAAAACTATGCCTTGTTCTAAAGCTCTTTGGGAACCGCTTGCGTAGCCGCACAGACCTGGGGGCTGCGGGCCTTCCTGCTGCCTTCAGCCTCGACACCATTCTTTCGCTCTGGGCGCCGCGCCAGGCCCAAAAATGGCCATAAGTCTGGACATGGGTCCCATGCCCAAAGAGCCAGCAGGGAAAACTATGCCTTGTTCTAAAGCTCTTTGGGAACCGCTTGCGTAGACCCACAGACTTGGGGGCTGCGGGCTTTCCTGCTGCCTTCAGCCTCGACACAACCCTTTCCCTCTGGGCGCCGCGAAAGACACAAAAAAGGCCTATGGCTGGAGATGGGTCCCCTGAACAAAGAGCCAGCAGTAAAAATTATGCCTTATTCTAAAGTTCTTTGGGAACCGCTTGCGTAGCCCCACAGACCTGGGGCTGCGGGCTTTCCTGCTGCCTTCAGCCTCGACACCACCCTTTCCCACTTGGTGCCGCGCCAGGCACAAAAATGGCCATATGGCTGGAGATGGGTCCCATGCCCAAAGAGCCAGCAGGGAAAACTATGCCTTGTTCTAAAGCTCTTTGGGAACTGCTTGCGTAGCCCCACAGTCCTGGGGCTACGGGCTTTCCTGCTGCCTTCAGCCTCAAAACCACCCTTTCCCACTTGGCGCCGTGCTAGGCACAAAAATGGCCATACGGCTGGAGATGGGTCCCCCGCCCAAGGAGCCAGCACGGAAAACTATGCCTTGTTCTAAAGCTCTTTGAGAACCGCTTGCGTAGCCCCACAGACCTGGGGGCTGCGGGCCTTCCTGCTGCCTTCAGCCTCAAAACCACCCTTTCCCACTGGGAACCGCGCCAGGCACAAAAATGGCCTTACGGCTGGACATGGGTCCCCTGCCCAAGGAGCCAGCAGGGAAAACTATGCCTTGTTCTAAAGCTCTTTGGGAACCGCTTGCGTAGCCCCACAGACCTGGGGGCTGCAGGCTTTCCTGCTTCCTTCAGCCTCGACACCATTCTTTCGCTCTGGGCGCCGCGCCAAGCACTAATGCCATACGGCTGGAGATGGGTCCCCCGCCCAAGGAGGCAGCAGGGAAAACTATGCCTTGTTCTAAAGCTCTTTGGGAACCGCTTGCGTAGCCCCACAGACCTGGGAGCTACGGGCCTTCCTGCTGCCTTCAGCCTCGACACCACCCTTTCCCTCTGGGCGCCGCGCCAGGCACAATAATGGCCATACGGCTGGAGATGGGTCCCACGCCCAAGGAGCCAGCAGGGAAAACTATGCCTTGTTCTAAAGCTCTTTGGGAACTGCTTGCGTAGCCCCACAGACCTGGGGCTACGGGCTTTCCTGCTGCCTTCAGCCTCAAAACCACCCTTTCCCACTTGGCGCCGCGCTAGGTATAAAAATGGCCATACGGCTGGAGCTCGGTCCCCCGCCCAAGGAGCCAGCAGGGAAAACTATGCCTTGTTCTAAAGGTCTTTGGGAACCGCTTGCGTAGCCCCACAGACCTGGGGGCTGCGGGCCTTCCTGCTGCCTTCAGCCTCGACACTACCCTTTCCCACTTGGCGTCGCGCCAGGCACGAAAATGGCCATACGGCTGGAGATGGGTCCCCCGCAAAAGGAAGCAGCAGGGAAAACTATGCCTTGTTCTAAAGCTCTTTGGGAACCGCTTGCGTAGCCCCACACACCTGGGGGCTGCAGGCTTTCCTGCTGCCTTCAGCCTCAAAACCACCCTTCCCCACTTGGCGCCGCGCCAGGCACAAAAATGGCCATACGGCTGGAGATGGGTCCACTGCCCCAGGAGCCATCAGGGAAAACTATGCCTTGTTCTAAAGCTCTTTGGGAACCGCTTGCGTAGCCCCACAGACCTGGGGGCTGCAGGCTTTCCTGCTGCCTTCAGCCTCGACACCATTCTTTCGCTCTGGGCGCCGCGCCAAGCACTAACGGCCATACGGCTGGAGATGGGTCCCGCGCCCAAGGAGCCAGCAGGGAAAACTATGCCTTGTTCTAAAGCTCTTTGGGAACCGCTTGTGTAGCCCCACAGACCTGGGGGCTGCGAGCTTTCCTGCTGCCTTCAGCCTCGACACCACCCTTTCACACTTGGTGCCGGGCCAGGCACAAAAATGGCCATACGGCTGGAGATGGGTCCCCCGCCCAAAGAGCCAGCAGGGAAAACTATGCCTTGTTCTAAAGCTCTTTGGGAACCGCTTGCGTAGCCCCACAGACCTGGGGGCTGCGGGCTTTCCTGCTGCCTTCAGCCTCGACACCACACTTTCCCACTTGCCACCGCGCCAGGCACAAAAATGGCCATACGGCTGGAGATGGGTCCCCCGCCCAAGGTGCCAGCAGGGAAAACTCTGCCTTGTTCTAAAGCTCTTTGGGAACCGCTTGCGTAGCCCCACAGACCTGGGGCTACGGTCTTCTCTGCTGCCTTCAGCCTCAAAACCACCCTTTCCCACTTGGCGCCGCGCTAGGCACAAAAACGGCCATACGGCTGAAGATGAGTCCCCTGCCCAAGGAGCCAGCAGGGAAAACTATGCCTTGTTCTAAAGCTCTTTGGGAACCGCTTGGTAGCCCCACAGACCTGGGGGCTGCGAGCTTTCCTGCTGCCTTCAGCCTCGACACCACCCTTTCACACTTGGTGCCGGGCCAGGCACAAAAATGGCCATACGGCTGGAGATGGGTCCCCCGCCCAAGGTGCCAGCAGGGAAAACTATGCCTTGTTCTAAAGCTGTTTGGGAACCGCTTGCGTAGCCCCACAGACCTGGGGCTACGGGCTTCCCTGCTGCCTTCAGCCTCGACACCAACCTTTCCCTCTGGGCGCCGCGCCAGGCACAAAATGGCCATACGGCTGGAGATGGGTCCCCCGCCCAAAGAGCCAGCAGGGAAAACTATGCCTTGTTCTAAAGCTCTTTGGGAACCGCTTCTGTAGACCTACAGACCTAGGAGCTGCGGGCCTTCCTGCTGTCTTCAGCCTCAAAACCACCCTTTCCCACTTGGCACCGCGCCAGGCACAAAAATGGCCATACAGCTGGGGATGGTTCCCCCGCCCAAGGAGCCAGCAGGGTAAACTATCCCTTGTTCTAAAGCTCTTTGGGAACCGCTTGCGTAGCCCCACAGACCTGCGGCCTGCGTGCTTTCCTGCTGCCTTCAGCCTCGACACCACCCTTTCCCTCTGGGCCCCGCGCCAAGCACGATAATGGCCATAAGGCTGGAGATGGGTCCCCCGCCCAAAGAGCCAGCAGGGAAAAATATGCCTTGTTCTAAAGCTCTTTGGGAACCGCTTGCGTAGCCCCACAGACCTGGGAGCTGCGGGCCTTCCTCCTGCCTTCAGCCTCGACACCACCCTTTCCAACTTGGCGCCGCGCCAGGCACAAAAATGGCCATATGGCTGGAGATGGGTCCCCCGCCCAAAGAGCCAGCAGGGAAAACTATGCCTTGTTCTAAAGCTCTTTGGGAACCGCTTGCGTAGCCCCACAAACCTGGGGGCTGCAGGCTTTCCTGCTGCCTTCAGCCTCAAAGCCACCCTTTCCCTCTTGGTGCCGCGCCATGCACAAAAAAGGCCATACAGCTGGGGATGGGTCCCCCGCCCAAGGAGCCAGCAGGGAAAACTATGTCTTGTTCTAAAGCTCTTTGGGAACCGCTTGCATAGCCCCACAGACCTGGGGGCTGCAGGCTTTGCTGCTGCCTTCAGCCTCGACACCACCCTTTCCCACTTGGCGCCGCGCCAGGCACAAAAATGTCAATATGGCTGGAGATGGGTCCCCCGCCCAAAGAGCCAGCAGGGAAAACTATGCCTTGTTCTAAAGCTCTTTGGGAACCGCTTGCGTAGCCCCACAGACGTGGGGGCTGCAGGCTTTCCTGCTACCTTCAGCCTCGACACCACCCTTTCCCACTTGGCGCCGCGCCAGGCACAAAAATGGCCTATGGCTAGAGATGGGTCCCCCGCCCAAAGAGCCAGCAGGGAAAACTATGCCTTGTTCTAAAGCTCTTTGGGAACCGCTTGCGTAGCCCCACAGACCTGCGGCCTGCGTGCTTTCCTGCTGCCTTCAGCCTCGACACCACCCTTTCCCTCTGGGCGCCGCGCCAAGCACGATAATGGCCATACGGCTGGAGATGGGTCCCCCACCCAAAGAGCCAGCACGGAAAACTATGCCTTGTTCTAAAGCTCTTTGGGAACCGCTTGCGTAGCCCCACAGACCTGGGAGCTGCGGGCCTTCCTGCTGCCTTCAGCCTCGACACCACCCATTCCAACTTCGCGCCGCGCCAGGCACAAAAATGGCCATACGGCTGGAGATGGGTCCCCCGCCCAAAGAGCCAGCAGGGAAAACTATGCCTTGTTCTAAAGCTCTTTGGGAACCGCTTGTGTAGCCCCACAGACCTGGGGCCTGCGTGCTTTCCTGCTGCCTTCAGCCTCGACACCACCCTTTCCCACTTGGCGCCGCGCCAGGCACAAAAATGGCCATATGGCTGGAGATGGGTCCCCCGCCCAAAGAGCCAGCAGGGAAAACTATGCCTTGTTCTAAAGCTCTTTGGGAACCGCTTGCGTAGCCCCACAGACCTGGGAGCTGCGGGCTTTCCTGCTGCCTTCAGCTACGACACCACCCTTTACCACTTGGCGCCGCGCCAGGCACAAAAGTGGCCATAGAGCTGGGGATGGGTCCCCCGCCCAAGGAGCCAGCAGGGAAAACTATCCCTTGTTCTAAGGCTATTTGGGAACCGCTTGCGTAGCCCCACAGACCTGGGGGCTGCAGGCTTTCCTGCTGCCTTCAGCCTCGACACCACATTTTCCCACTTGGCGCTGCGCCAGGCACAAAAATGGCCATACGGCTGGAGATGGGTCCCCCGCCCTAAGAGCCAGCAGGGATACTATGCCTTGTTCTAAAGCTCTTTGGGAACCGCTTGCGTTGCCCCACAGACCTGGGAGCTGCGGGCTTTCCTGCTGCCTTCAGCCTCGACAACACCCTTTCCCACTTGGCGCCGCGCCGGGCACAAAAATGCCGATACGGCTGGAGAGGGGTCCCCTGCCCAAAGAGCCAGCAGGGAAAACTATGCCTTGTTCTAAAGCTCTTTGGGAACCGCTTGCGTAGCCCCACAGACGTGGGAGCTGCGGGCCTTCCTGCTGCCTTCGGCCTCGACACCACCCTTTCCCTCTGGGCGCCGCGCCAGGCACAAAAATGGCCATACGGCTGGAGATGGGTCCCCCGCCCAAAGAGCCAGCAGGGAAAACTATGCCTTGTTCTAAAGCTCTTTGGGAACCGCTTGCGTAGCCCCGCAGACCTGGGAACTACGGGCCTTCCTGCGGCGTTCAGCCTCGTCACCACCCTTTCCCACTTGGTGCGCCGCGCCAGGCACAAAAATGGCCTATGGCTGGAGATGGGTCCCCCGCCCAAAGAGCCAGCAGGGAAAACTTTGTCTACAGTCAGTCAAGGTCGACGTATTCAACACTGATAAGAAAGATCACATGTGTTCTTTTGGTGAGGGATATCAACTGGAAATCCTTCTCGTGGAGTGATCAAGGGATTTAAACTTTTCATCATAATCCAAAGTCTAACATGCAAAACAATTGTCTAAGCAAAGCACAATACAGTGACTATTAGTAAAACAACAACAGAGTGAAGCATCTTGTTATAAAGTCCTGTAACTGTCAGTGACCATCCAAAAAGAGTATCTCCCCATCTATGTCCTCCGCCTCTCTTCACTCTTTCCAACGCTTGGTGTATTTCTTCAACCTGATGATGGACGGTAATCAAAGTTGTCTGTCTATTTTCTTGGGCCTCTTTCAAGAGTCGCTTCAATTCATTGTGTTTTAGCAGCTTCTTCACCAGGGAGAGATTCATTCCGATAGGGGTAGGCAACAATCTCGAATCAACGTGTAATTAGGTTGTAGCAATTGAAAAGACGTAACAGGAGCTTAATAATTGAAGTCGCATCCCGTAAGTTTGTGTTAGTAAAGTTCAAACACAAAGATTTGAGTGATTACTATGTCATCTCTGAATACAAGACTACAGGGAGACCTCATGCTAACGCACCCTTTCCCAATCTAGACAAGCACAGTCTCTGGGGTTTCATCGGGATGTGTCTCAAAGTGACAAGCATTCTGGTTGGTGTCAAGACAAAGGTCTTGTGCTTTGAGAGTATTACTCTCACGAATGAATCCTTGTTGGTCTCGTGAAACGCATGCGTCAACATCAGCAGTTTGCCATTTAGTCTCATTTTGTCGTGCCCAACCTCTGTGCTGTGTTGGATAGAGTAGAGCTCCTTGGTGATTCAACCCCAGTGCGATGATTGGGTATATGGTGTATACTGAGGCATTGCGTATCGTTAAGACAAAAGCTGTGGCTTTGCTCTCAGTGGGATCGTAGGTGAAATTAACCAGATACCACCTGGACTGAAATCTTTTCTCAAATTCAATTGCGTTATCCCATATTACTTTTCGAATTTCGGTGGGCAAGGTGCCTTCTTCACCTTCCCTTATGATTGCGGCTGTCATAGATTGCATCCACAATTGGGCTTGGATACAACTAAGAGCCAAGGAAACATTGGTTTGGGTTGTACCAAGTGCATCTGTGATCAGCTGATGGTCTTTTTCACCCGTTTCTTCCCATTGAGGCAATATATTCGATAAAAGCCGTTGGTGGTTTCCCAATGCTAATAGAGAGGACCGTAGGGGATGTCTTAATTTGTCCAGATCAGTAGTGGTTGTGACTAGTTTGTTGGCAAGTATCTCAGCATCTATACTATTCAAGACTCCCAGGCCTGTTCCTAAGAGACCAGTCGCATCCCTCTTCCGTCCGTGTGAAGTGGCAAGAGTTCGTTTGCGTAACCATGCTGACCATTCTGCATAAGATGTACTCAGGAACGGTAAGCAGGTGGGTTTGATCGCAGAGATTTTAATCCGCATTGACAATTCTGCTCGTTTGAGGGAATATGTGGGATTAAACAGTACCTGTTGTTGAGCTGTGTGTGTTTAATAACGTAAGGGCCAATGTTGAAAATGTAAGGAGTTAGTCTAATGAAGGGCTTAGAAAAGAGAGAGGTGTTTTTTTTTCTCTTAGAAGAGCGAGCCTTTGAGAGTTTGTGGGGTGTAGGTTCTGGATTCATTTCAGCAAGTTCAGGTGTATTTGAGTCAATCATAAACGCAAATAACAATTCTGTGCCCTTGTAGCCCCAAATACAGTACACTACTGTAGGTTTGATGAAAGTGAAATTGTGCCAGCAATCTGAATTTGGCGCCATAATTTTGTAACAATCAGTGTTGTATTTGTCCGCTTTGGTAGAGTCTACATAGATGGTTTTAATTACAGTTGGCCTGTGGTGATTAGACCCGTCGATAAATCGGCAACCAATGTGTGTTCTTGTGGAATAATTACTAAATTGGCCAAGAATACAAAAATACAGCATTGTTCACACATTAAGGAAAGTCATAAAATCAAGAGGCTTCTGAGGTAGAATACAGCCGCAGCTAGCACACGAAGAATGCAACAGCTGGGATTCCCTGTACAAGGTTGTTTGCGAAACTACACGAGGGATGGAACGGAACGCGCTTGTTCCGTGGCCTTCCCTTGTGACGAATAGCAGATATGGGGACGAGATGGTACTACGGAACTGATAAGCGGCCTACACGCTACCCGAGCCAACATTTCGTCAAATGTTGATGAAATGCTGTCCTTTTGTGCGAACTTTGCTCACCACAATGTACCAAAACACACCTCCATCCCGGAGGCTGTCCGCCCCCGAGGTGTGAACACTCCTCCTTGAGTACATTAATCATAATAAAAGTACATATGACTAAAGTCACTCAAACTCCACTTTGAAGATAAAAAAATAATATAAAAATAGCCCAAGAGAGAGGGGATGTCAGGGAAGACACCATCGCGAAGAATCCCACCGCTGTTTTCTGGGATCAGTCGACGGGCTGAGCCTTTCTTCCCCCCCATAAGGACGCCTTTGGGTAAGACTTTGATTACACCGAGTGCTTTCTCGGGGACTCTAGAAATTTCTCTAGAGAATCTCTACCCTACATTTATAGCCAGGCTGTATCGTTTATAATTTTGTCGCGCGTTTGTATATTTAACAATGTCTTTATTTGCACGTGCTTTGCAGACAGTGTATTTATCACCGGCAATCCTAAAGAACCTGTATATCTGTTGTTTAAATAAACTGCACTGTTTCAGTAGCTAGTCGTTTCGCTTTCTCCCTGAAGGCGACCAAAACTTGAGAGAGGCCATGCTGGTTCAGGAGCACGACTAGACTGAAGGTGCAGCCCACTATTAGTGTCTCCAAATCGTACTAGTTTAACACATATTAAACGCGATTGGCCTGATAGTGCTGAATTGGGCATCACTCAGAATTGAAACCCAGCCGCACCTGGCCTCCCACCTCGGTGAGGAGTGTTAGAACGCAAGGGGGTTTATCTTCTGCCAAAACCGCTTGGCCCCGTTTCACGCAACAGAATTTGGCGTAGTCGGCAGGATTGCCATGGATAAACTGCTGCAAAAATATGATTGTGCCCCTTCCCAGGCTGGGAAGGAGTGGGCCCAAAAATTTTGGAAGGATGAAGAGAAAGTGGTGGAACGTATTGAAGAGCGTCGGGTTTCACAGAACCTCAGAGCGGGGAAAGGCAAGGGTGTGATTTGTGCTGTGTTAGGCGCCTGTTTATCTTGTGCACAACAAGAAGCTAGAGAAACCCCCGCTCCTAATCTGATTTCAGCTGTAGAATATGCAACCCTGAAATCGGAGAATGAGGTGCTGAAGTCATCATTAGCCTTGCAAAAGGAGACAGGAGAAAGATTAAGAACTCAAGTCGATAAGCTTGTGAGTGAGAATGAAAGTTTAGGAAACCGGAATGCTCAACTTGGGAGTGAAAAATCGCCAACTTAAAATGTTATTGAAAGGGTGACCGGGCTCTTAGATAAAATGCAGCCCTCGACCCAGGTCCAACAGATTCGTAAGTTAATGTGTTATCCAAATTCCGGAACCCAGACCGGAGATTTTTTTGTCTAATAGTGAGGATGACGAAGAAGATGAGGAGGAAAGGATTTTTACTTTGAAATCCCAAGTTTTTCCTTTACATCCTCTGGTTAAAACTGAAACTGCAGTTGATGATGGTGATGAAATTCACACCACTGTGCGTACCGTTCCATGGACACCAACCAAGTTAACAAAAATAAGGGAGAAATATTCGAGGCGACCAGAAGAGTCGGCTGTTGAGTACGTGTGGCGAGTTTCTTCTGAAGGGGGGCACAGAATTATGCTGAGTGAGGAAGAAGCAGGAGACTCTTGGGGACCAGGAGTGTTTTTAACCACTATGCCTGGGGATCATAATTATTCCCTAACCGCTCGAGCAGCCTATTGGGCAGGGGGTATGGATCCGCGAGAGAGGGGGGAGCTGTTAGAGATTAGAGCTACAGGCTACTCTGATCTGTTTGCGGCTGTACAGAAAGCAGCTTGTCTGCAAGCCATGTATGACAGAGAGGAATTTCAGAAATCCCCAATGTCAGCCGCTATCGACCCGGATCGATTAGCCCCTCTCATCCGTGGTCTTCCCGATTGCCTGAAACCGTTCCTTGTTCGCACTCAAGATCGTATACGGGATGCTCGGGGTGCTCATGGGCGGGGCCGTCGTCACTACATGCCCACCTGGAATGTACAGGAAATAGATCAATATGGGCGCCGAATGGGCTGGGCCAGCCAAACTAGTGAGAAATCCTCCGAACACCCGTGAAAGGTTCGCCAAGTCCAAACTCACACTCAAAACCCTAAATCAGAGGGAAGGTTTAAGCCTGATAAGGACCGAAATGAGTTGTGGCGTAAAGCCCTACAATTAGGGGTGCCCCGACAATTCTTGCGCGGTGACCCTACGGGAGATCTCCGTACGCTAGTCCAATCTCTACCTAGAAAGAATAATGCGGCTGGGGAGAAAAGCCTAACCAGAGAATCCCCAAGCCGTGAGAAAATTGTGCCTTCTGCACCGGAACGTAACTTGATTGATTTGACAGCGTCCCAGCCAAAACACTCCTATCCCCGGGGAGGGCAGTGAGCCACCCTGTCCGGCAGGTACTAGCAATCCAATGGCGCTCTCATAAAGACTCCGAACCCGTTATTGTCATTCCTGTTGGACCCCCGGAAGATATTGGTAAATTTTATTATTGATACCGGAGCCCAAATGTCTGCAATCACTAACGAAACGGCACAACTTCTAGGTATAAATCCCACCCGACGCAGAGTCAACTTCACGGGAATTGATGGTGTGGTAAAAACATGCCCCACTGCAAAAATTAACCTCTGGTTGCCGGGAGAGCAGCGAATGACTAGGGCAGAAGCGTTAGTGGGTGCCTCACGTACTAACCGCCTAGGATTTGACGTACTGCGTGGGCGAATGTGGAAACTCCCAGATGGAGATGGAACTGTGTGGAGTTTTGCAGGACGCAAAAAAGGATTAGACACAGTTAAATTGGGGCTATTAGAAACATCTATACTTTTGCCTCCTTCTAAAATTACCAACGTCCGACAGTACCCACTGCCTGCAGCTGCACTTGCAGGAGCAGACGGGGTGGTATCAGATTTAGAAAAAAGAAACATCATTAAGAGGACTCACGCGCCTTATAATTCACCGGTGTGGCCAGTAAAGAAACCAAAAAGGCAATGGCGTTTCACAGTAGATTACGGAAAATTAAACGCCAACACTGCACCCCTGACCGCTGCGGTTCCTAATATCGCGGAAATTGTGGCAATGATAAAAGGAGCTGCCCATGCTTGGGTGGCTGCCTTAGATGTTAAAGACATATTTTTTTTATGATTCTCCTCCTTGAGCAGGACAAAGCGCAGTTTGCATTCACATGGAAAGGAGTCCAATATACCTTTAACCGCTTTCCGCAAGGATACAAACATTCCCCCACTATTGCCCATAATGCTTTAGCTAAAGTGCTATCAGAGATTCCTGTTTCACAGGGATGTACGGTATACCAATATGTTGACGACATCTTAATAGGGGGAGAGAGCCAAGAAAGTGTACAAGACATGATGGAAAACATCCGAAAAACATTATCAGATTTGGGATTGGAAATTCCCGACTCAAAGTGTCAGGGACCCGCACAGGAAGTTAAATTCCTGGGGGTCTGGTGGATTAAGGGAGCTGCTTCTGTCCCTCAGGATACCCTGGAAAAAATAGAGCATGGACAGAATCCATCCAGCGTGAAGGAGTTACAGCAAGTCCTGGGACTTTAAGTTATTGGCGTAAACACGTCCCTGGCTTTTCCATCATTGCTCGCCCCCTTTATTGTTTGCTCAAAAAAGGTAAATCCTGGGAGTGGACTGAACAACATACTAATGCACTAGAATTGCTAATAAAAGAGCTAAGGTTATTCCAACAACTTGGCCCCATACATCCAACTGACCCTGTCCATGTAGAATGGGGGTTCAGTGAACATGGTTCCCGTTGTAATTTATGGCAAAAGGGACCAGCAGGACCGGAGAGACCATTAGAATTTAGCTCTCACGCCTTAATGATACTGAGAGCAGATATTCAGACCTGGAGAAGAGTTTACTGTCCCTGGTGCGAGCATTGCAACGAGCAGAGCAGATAAGGAGAGAACAGAGCGTGATTGCTCGGGGCCCTTTTCGACTCCTAGATGTGGTCCGTAAAGGGGCAGCACCGCCAGCCGGCATTGCCCAGAAACCCACAGTTCGAAAGTGGTATGCTTATTTAGAAGGCATTAATGATATCATGCCAGTCTCTGAAGGTAGTATCAAAGTATCCATGCTCCAGAAGGATAGAGATGGTGCCCTATTGTTCCACTCCCCACCAAACAGACCATCTCCAATCCAAGAAGCACCTCCTCTGAAAGAAGGCAGTGATCTTACAGGAGTGTGGTTTCCTGGTGTGTCACCTCACCGTGAGAACAGCAAGTGGAAATACAAGGCCGTAGCACTGGAAGTAGCAGCGGGGGAAAGAGCAATTGAAACAGGAGAAGGTAGGGCACAAGTAGGGGAACTCAGAGCCGTCCTACTAGCTGCACAACATGGGGCTACTTACATTTACACTGACTCATATGCTGTTTTTAAAGGAGCCACTGAATGGCTAGGACACTGGGCAGCCAATGATTGGCAGGTGAATAGAGTCCCAATCTGGGAGACAGATAGCTGGAAGCAACTGTTGGAAATAGGAGGACAGAGAACATTGCACATTGCTTGGGTAAAAGGCCACGATCGTTCAAACTCGATCACTGCTCAGTTCAACCAACAGATAGATAGCCTCACGCGGCTACAACAAATTGACATTGTAGATGACGGTCGGGAATGGGAACGCTTACTCGAATGGTTACATATTAAGCCTGGCCACACAGGCCGTACTGATCTGTATCAGGAAGGTCTAGCCCGGGGGTGGCCTGTGTCGGTTAAGCTGTGCGAACAAATAGTAACTGCCTGTTCACAATGTCGCCTACAACTCAGCAAAGATCATCCGAGTAAGGCGCCTCCCTTACACATGCGGGACAAGAAAGCGTTGTGGCATTCATAGCAGCTTGATTATATTGGGCCCTTGAGATCATCAGGTGGGAAAAGATATGTCCTGGTAGGAGTGGAGATTATCTCCAGCCTCAGTATGGCCAGCAGTTTCAAACCAGCTACCAGGGACAACACCGTGAAAGGCCTAAAAGGGTGGTTCAGCACACTTCCCCTTCCCGAGGAAATCCAGAGTGAAAACGTTTCACACTTTACCGCTTCGGTGGTACAAGATTGGGCCAAAGAAGAAGGGATTCGATGGGTATTTCATACTCCCTATTATCCCCAGGCTAATGGCATTGTTGAACGCACCAGTAGATGGGTTAAGCGTTTTGCAAAAAGTCATGAACCTGGTTGGCATTTGCGATTGGATGATGCCATCTATCAGCTAAATAACAGATGGAGTGGAGACGGCTGTCCTAAAATGAAAGCTTTCTGTGTGCCTGCCAATATTATCTCTCCAAAAGCTGCCAATGAACCGGGAAAATACCCCGGAAGATTTCACACTGGACTACCTGTGCTAGTGAAAATGCCTCAAAATGGGACGGTGCCAATGGTGCTAGCTACTCCCAAAAATCCCTATGCATGGGAAGCCAAGGATTGTTCAGGGAAGATACACCGGATCAGCACCCGGTGGATCGCACCTTCTTTTTAACCCCGTCGGTCGAATAAGACCGAGCAGAGTTTCTTTTCCTTTATGTCTTACAGGAACCTTGGATGAGCTGTACAGACGGATTGGCCTACGCTACCTTTGAATGTCTCCAGGGAATCCTGACATTGAACCTGGCAATAATACTACTTTTATGATGTATGGCTATCTGGAGGCCCAAATTCTAAAATGACGAATTGGCAGATGGAATTGATGCTATTCAGTTTTACCTTTTTATTCCCTGTTGTTTGTAGTCAGAGAGACCCAGAGTGGCCATGGTCTCAAGCCTTTGTCGTCTGTAATACAAGACTACAGGGAGACCTCATGCTAACGCCCCCTTTCCCAATCTAGACAAGCACAGTCTCTGGGGTTTCATCGGGATGTGTCTCAAAGTGACAAACCTTCTGGTTGGTGTCAAGACAAAGGTCTTGTGCTTTGAGAGTATTACTCTCACAAATGAATCCTTGTTGGTCTCGTGAAACGCATGCGTCAACATCAGCAGTTTGCCATTTAGTCTCATTTTGTCGTGCCCAACCTCTGTGCTGTGTTGGATAGAGTAGAGCTCCTTGGTGATTCAACCCCAGCGCGATGATTGGGTATATGGTGTATACTGAGGCATTGCGTATCGTTAAGGCAAAAGCTGTGGCTTTGCTCTCAGTGGGATCGTAGGTGAAATTAACCAGATACCACCTGGACTGAAATTTTCTCTCAAACTCAATTGCATTATCCCATATTACTTTTCGAATTTCAGTGGGCAAGGTGCCTTCTTCACCTTCCCTTATGATTTATGAGTTTTTGCAAAACGCTTAATCAATCCGTTGGTGCATTCAACAATGCCATTAGCCTGGGGATAATAGGGAGTATGAAATACCCATCGAATCCCTTCTTCTTTGGCCCAATCTTGTACCACCGAAGCCGTAAAGTGTGAACCGTTATCACTCTGGATTTCCTCGGGAAGGGGAAGTGTGCTGAACCACCCTTTTAGGCCTTTCACTGTGTTGTCCCTGGTAGCTGGTTTGAAACTGCTGGCCATACTGAGGCTGGAGATAATCTCCGCTCCTACCAGGACATATCTTTTCCCACCTGATGATCTCAGGGGCCCAATATAATCAAGCTGCCATGAATGCCA
Source organism: Rissa tridactyla (assembly GCF_028500815.1). Lineage (NCBI taxonomy): Eukaryota > Metazoa > Chordata > Aves > Charadriiformes > Laridae > Rissa > Rissa tridactyla. The sequence continues at coordinate 229,563 of NW_026529403.1, forward strand.
CAACGCTTTCTTGTCCCGTATGTGTAAGGGAGGCGCCTTACTCGGATGATCTTTGCTGAGTCGTAGGCGACATTGTGAACAGGCAGTTACTATTTGTTCGCACAGCTTAACCGACACAAGCCACCCACCTTCCCAATATAGGTCAGGACGGCCTGTGCGGCCACGTTTAACATGTAACGATTCAAGTAAGCGTTCCCATTCCCGACCGTCATCTACAATGTCAATTTGTTGTAGCCGCGTGAGGCCATCTACCTGTTGGTTGAACTGAGCAGTGATCGAGTTTGAACGATCGTGGCCTTTTACCCAAGCAATGTGCAATGGTCTCTGTCCTCCTGTTTCCAACAGTTGCTTCCAATTATCTGTCTCCCAGATTGGGACTCTATTCACCTGCCAATCGTTGGCTGCCCAGTGTCCTAGCCATTCAGTGGCTCCTTTAAAAACAGCATATGACTCAGCGTAAAAGGAGGTGGCTCCATGTTGTGCAGCTAGTAGGACAGCTCTGAGTTCCCCTACTTGTTCCCCTACCCTCCCCTGTTTCAATCGCTCTTTCTCCCGTTGTTACTTCCAGTGCTACGGCCTTATATTTCCACTTATTTTTTTCACAGTGAGATGACGCACCAGTAAACCACACTCCTGTAGATCACTGCTGTCCCTCAAAGGAGGTGCTTCTTGGATCGGAGATGGTCTATTTGGTGGGGACTGGAACAATAGGGCACCATCTATATCCTTTGGTATCCTTGTGAAGTAGCCTTGGATACTTTAACAGTGCCTTCAGAGACTGGCTTGATTTCATTAATGCCTTCTAAATAAGCATACCACTTTCGAACTGTAGGTCTCTGGGCAATGCCAGCTGGTGGTGGTGTCCCTTTACGGACCACATCTGGGAGGCGAAAAGGTCCCAGGAAAGATCACACTCTGTTCTCTTCTTATCTGCTCTGCTCGTTGCAACGCTCGCACCAGGGACAGTAAACCCTTCTCCAGGTCTGAATAGCTGCTCTCAGTATCATTGAAGGAGTGGGAGCAAAATTCTAATGGTCTCTCCGGTCCTGCTGGTCCCTTTTGCCATAAATTACAACGGGAACCATGTTCACTGAACCCCCATTCTACATGGACAGGGTCAGTTGGATGTATAGGACCAAGCTGTTGGAATAACCTTAGCTCCTTTATTAGCAATTGCAGAGCATTAGTGTGTTGTTCAGTCCACACCCAGGATTTACCCTTTTTTGGCAAGCTATGAAGGGGCGAGCAATGATGGAAAAGCCAGGGACGTGTTTACGCCAATAACTTAAAGTCCCAGGACTTGCTGTAACTCCTTCACGCTGGATGGATTCTGGCCATGCTCTATTTTTTCCAGGGTATCCTGAGGGACAGAAGCAGCTCCCTTAATCCACCAGACCCCCAGGAATTTAACTTCCTGTGCGGGTCCCTGACACTTTGAGTCGGGAATTTCCAATCCCAAATCTGATAATGTTTTTCGGATGTTTTGCATCATGTCTTGTACACTTTCTTAGTTCTCTCCCCTATTAAGATGTCATCAATAATATATTGGTATACTGTACATCCCTGTGAAACAGGAATCTCTGATAGCACTTTAGCTAAAGCATTATGGGCAATAGTGGGGGAATGTTTGTATCCTTGCGGAAAGCGGTTAAAGGTATATTGGACTCCTTTCCATGCGAATGCAAACTGCGCTTTGTCCTGCTCAAGGAGGGGAATCATAAAAAAATATGTCTTTAAAATCTAAGGCAACCCTCCAAGGATGGGCAGCTCCTTGTATCATTGTCACAATTTCCGCGATAGTCGGAACCGCAGCAGTCAGGGATGCAGTGTTGGCATCCAACTTTTGGTAATCTACTGTGAACAGCTATTGCCTTTTTGGTTTCTTTACTGGCCACACCGGTGAAAAATAAGGCGAGTGAATCCTCTTAATGATGTCCCTTTTTTCTAAATCTGATACCACTCTGTCTGCTCCTGCAACAGCAGCTGCAGGCAGTGGATACTACAGGACAGCAGATATTTAGAGGGAGGGAAAGGTATGGAAGTTTGCAATAGATTCAATTTCACTGTGTCTATAACTTTTCAAATCCTGCAAAACTTCACACTGTGGAGACATCATTAAGAAAAGACATTAAGAAAACCCCGGGCGGCAGGCTGTCGTGGCGCCTTCAGCATCAAAACCACCCTTTCCCACTTGGTGCCGCGCCAGGCACAAAAATGGCCATACGGCTGGAGATGGGTGCCACGCCCAAAGAGCCAGCAGGGAAAACTATGCCTTGTTCTAAAGCTCTTTGGGAACCGCTTGCGTAGCCCCACAGACCTGGGGGCTGCAGGTTTTGCTGCTGCCTTCAGCCTCGACACCACCCTTTTCCTCTGGGCGCCGCGCCAGGCACAAAAATGGCCACATGGCTGGAGATGGGTCCCCCGCCCAAGGAGCCAGCAGGGAAAACTATGCCTTGTTCTAAAGCTCTTTGGGAACCGCTTGCGTAGCCCCACAGACCTGGGGGCTGCGGGCTTTCCTGCTGCCTTCAGCCTCGACAACACCCTTTCCCACTTGGCGCCGCGCCAGGCACAAAAATGGCCATACGGCTGGAGATGGGTGCCACGCCCAAAGAGCCAGCAGGGAAAACTAGGCCTTGTTCTAAAGCTCTTTGGGAACCGCTTGCGTAGCCCCACAGACCTGGGGGCTGCGGGCTTTCCTGCTGCCTTCAGCCTCGACACCACCCTTTCCCACTTGGCGCCGCGCCAGGCCCAAGAATGGCCATAAGGCTGGAGAAGTGTGCCACGCCCAAAGAGCCAGCAGGGAAAACTATGCCTTGTTCTAAAGCTCTTTGGGAACCGCTTGCGTAGCCCCACAGACCTGGGGGCTGCGGGCTTTCCTTCTGCCTTCAGCCTCGACACCACCCTTTCCCACTTGGCGCCGCGCCAGTTACAAAAATGGCCATATGGCTGGAGATGGGTCCCCCGCCCAAAGAGCCAGCAGGGAAAACTAGGCCTTGTTCTAAAGCTCTTTGGGAACCGCTTGCGTTGTCCCACAGACCTGGGGGCTGCGGGCTTTCCTGCTGCCTTCAGCCTCAAAACCACACTTTTCCACTCGGCTCCGGGCCAGGCACAAAAAGGGCCTATGGCTAGAGATGGGTCCCCCGCCCAAAGAGCCAGCAGGGAAAACTATGCCTTGTTCTAAAGCTCTTTGGGAACCGCTTGCGTAGCCCCACAGACCTGGAGGGTGCGGGCTTTCCTGCTGCCTTCAGCCTGGACACCACCCTTTCCCACTTGGTGCCGCGCCAGGCCCAAGAATGGCCATAAGGCTGGAGAAGTGTGCCACGCCCAAAGAGCCAGCATGGAAAACTATGCCTTGTTCTAAAGCTCTTTGGGAACCGCTTGCGTAGCCCCACAGACCTGGGGGCTGCGGGCTTTGCTGCTGCCTTCAGCCTCAAAGCCACCCTTTCCCACTTGGCGCCGCGCCAGGCACCAAAATGGCCACACGGCTGGAGATGGGTCCCATGCCCAAAGAGCCAGCAGGGAAAACTATGCCTTTTTCTAAAGCTCTTTGGGAACCGCTTGCGTAGCCCCACGGACCTGGGGTCTGCCGGCTTTCCTGCTGCCTTCAGCCTCGACACCACCCTTTCCCACTTGGCGCCGCGCCAGGCACAAAAATGGCCATATGGCTGGAGATGGGTCCCCCGCCCAAAGAGCCAGCAGGGAAAACTATGCCTTTTTCTAAAGCTATTTGGGAACCGCTTGCGTAGCCCCACAGACCTGGGGGCTGCGGGCTTTCCTGCTATCTTCTCACTCAAAAACACCCTTTCCAAGTTGGCGCCGCGCCAGGCACAAAAATGGCCACATGGCTGGAGATGTGTCCTCCGCCCAAGGAGCCAGCAGGGAAAACTATGCCTTGTTCTAAAGCTCTTTGGGAACCGCTTGCGTAGCCCCACAGACCTGGGGGCTGCGGGCTTTCCTGCTGCCTTCAGCCTCAAAGCCACCCTTTCCCACTTAGCGCCGTGCCAGGCTCAAAAATGGCCATATGGCTGGAGATGGGTCCCCTGCCCAAGGAGCCATTAGGGAAAACTATGCCTTGTTCTAAAGCTCTTTGGGAACCGCTTGCGTAGCCCCACAGACCTGGGGGCTGCGGGCTTTCCTGCTGCCTTCAGCCTCGACACCACCCTTTCCCACTTGGCGCCGCGCCAGGCACCAAAATGGCCATATGGGTGGAGATGGGTCCCATGCCCAAAGAGCCAGCAGGGAAAACTATGCCTTGTTCTAAAGCTCTTTGGGAACCGCTTGCGTAGCCCCACAGACCTGGGGGCTGCGGGCTTTCCTGCTGCCTTCAGCCTCAAAACCACCCTTTTCAACTTGGTGCCGGGCCAGGCACAAAAATGGCCATATGGCTGGAGATGGGTCCCACGCCCAAAGACCCATCAGGGAAAACTATGCCTTGTTCTAAAGCTCTTTGGGAACCGCTTGCGTAGCCCCACAGACGTGGGGGCTGCGGGCTTTCCTGCTGCCTTCTCACTCAAAACCACCCTTTCACACTTGGCGCCGCGCCAGGCACAAAAATGGCCATACAGCTGGAGATGGGTCCCATGCCCAAAGAGCCAGCAGGGAAAACTATGCCTTGTTCTAAAGCTCTTTGGGAACCGCTTGCGTAGCCCCACGGACCTGGGGGCTGCAGGCTTTCCTGCTGCCTTCAGGCTCGACAACACCCTTTCCCACTTGGCGCCGCGCCAGGCACAAAAAGGGCCTATGGCTAGAGATGGGTCCCCCGCCCAAAGAGCGAGCAGGGAAAACTCTGCCTTGTTCTAAAGGTCTTTGGGAACCGCTTGCGTTGTCGCACAGACCTGGGGGCTGCGGGCTTTCCTGCTGCCTTCAGCCTCAAAACCACCCTTTACCACTTGGCGCCGCGCCAGGCGCAAAAATGGCCTTTGGCTGGAGATGGGTGCCCTGCCCAAAGAGCCAGCAGGGAAAACTATGTCTTGTTCTAAAGCTCTTTGGGAACCACTTGCGTAGCCCCACAGACCTGGGGGCTGCGGGCTTTCCTGCTGCCTTCAGCCTCAACAACACCCTTTCCCACTTGGTGCCGCGTTAGGCACAAAAATGGCCATACGGCTAGAGATGGGTCCCACGCCCAAAGAGCCAGCAGGGAAAACTATGCCTTGTTCTAAATATCTTATGGAACCGCTTGCGTAGCCCCAGAGACCTGGGGGCTGCGGGCTTTCCTGCTGCCTTCAGCCTCAAAACCACCCTTTCCCACTTGGCACCGCGCTAGGCACAAAAATGGCCTATGGCTAGAGATGGGTCCCCTGCCCAAAGAGCCATCAGGGAAAACTATGCCTTGTTCTAAGGCTATTTGGGAACCGCTTGCGTAGCCCCACAGACCTGGGGGCTGCGGGCTTTCCTGCTGCCTTCAGCCTCGACACCACCCTTTCCCACTTGGCGCCGCGCCAGGCACAAAAATGGCCTATGGCAGGAGATGGGTCCCATGCCCAAAGAGCCAGCAAGGAAAACTGTGCCTTGTTCTAAAGCTCTTTGGGAACCGCTTGCGTAGCCCCACAGACCTGGGGGCTGCAGGCTTTCCTGCTGCCTTCAGCCTCGACACCACCCTTTCCCACTTGGCGCCACGCCAGGCACAAAAATGGCCTATGGCTGGAGATGGGTCCCCCGCCCAAGGAGCCAGCAGGGAAAACTATGCCTTGTTCTAAAGCTCTTTGGGAACCGCTTGCGTTATCCCACAGACCTGGGGGCTGCGGGCTTTCCTGCTGCCTTCAGCCTCAAAACCACCCTTTCCCACTTGGCGCCGTGCCAGGCACAAAAATGGCCATATGGCTGGAGATGGGTCCCCTGTTCAAGGAGCCGTTAGAGAAAACTATGCCTTGTTCTAAAGCTCTTTGAGAACCGCTTGCGTAGCCCCACAGACCTGGGAGCTGCGGGCTTTCCTGCTGCCTTCAGCCTCAAAACCACCCTTTCCCACTTGGCGCCTCATCAGGCACAAAAATGTCCATACGGCTGGAGATGGGTCCCATGCCCAAAGAGCCAGCAAGGAAAACTATGCCTTGTTCTAAAGCTCTTTGGGAACCGCTTGCGTAGCCCCACAGACCTGGGGGCTGCAGGCTTTCCTGCTGCCTTCAGCCTCGACACCACTCTTTCCCACTTGGCGCCGCGCCAGGCACAAAAATGGCCTATGGCTGGAGATGGGTCCCCCGCCCTAAGAGCCAGCAGGGAAAACTATGCCTTGTTCTAAAGCTATTTGAGAACCACTTGCGTAGCCCCACAGACCTGGGGGCTGCGGGCTTTCCTGCTGCTTTCAGCCTCAAAAACCACCCTTTCCCACTTGGCGCCGGGCCAGGCACAAAAAGGGCCTTTGGCTGGAGATGGGTGCCCTGCCCAAAGAGCCAGCAGGGAAAACTATGCCTTGTTCTAAAGCTCTTTGGGAACCGCTTGCGTAGCCCCACAGACCTGGGGGCTGCGGGCTTTCCTGCTGCCTTCAGCCTCAAAACCACCCTTTCCCACTTGGCACCGCGCTAGGCACAAAAATGGCCTATGGCTAGAGATGGGTCCCCTGCCCAAAGAGCCATCAAGGAAAACTATGCCTTGTTCTAAGGCTATTTGGGAACCGCTTGCGTAGCCCCACAGACCTGGGGGCTGCGGGCTTTTCTGCTGCCTTCAGCCTCGACACCACCCTTTCCCACTTGGCGCCGCACCAGGCACCAAAATGGCCATACGGCTAGACATGGGTGCCCCGCCCAAGGAGCCAGCAGGCAAAACTATGCCTTGTTCTAAAGCTCTTTGGGAACCGATTGCGTAGCCCCACAGACCTGGGGGCTGCAGGCTTTCCTGCTGCCTTCAGCCTCAAAGCCACCCTTTCCCACTTGGCGCCGCGCCAGGCACAAAAATGGTCTATGGCTGGAGATGGGTCCCCCGCCCAAGGAGCCAGCAGGGAAAACTATGCCTTGTTCTAAAGCTCTTTGGGAACCGCTTGCGTAGCCCCACAGACCTGGGGGCTGCGGGCTTTCCTGCTGCCTTCAGCCTCAAACCCACCCTTTCCCACTTGGCGCCGCGCCAGGCGCAAAAATGGCCTTTGGCTGGAGATGGGTGCCCTGCCCAAAGAGCCAGCAGGGAAAACTATGCCTTGTTCTAAAGCTCTTTGGGAACCACTTGCGTAGCCCCACAGACCTGGGGGCTGCGGGCTTTCCTGCTGCCTTCAGCCTCAACAACACCCTTTCCCACTAGGTGCCGCGCCAGGCACAAAAATGGCCATACGGCTAGAGATGGGTCCCCCGCCCAAAGAGCTAGCAGGGAAAATTATGCCTTGTTCTAAAGCTCTTTGGGAACCGCTTGCGTAGCCCCACAGACCTGGGGGCTGCGGGCTTTCCTGCTGCCTTCAGCCTCAACAACACCCTTTCCCACTTGGCGCCGCGCCAGGCACAAAAAATGGCCTATGGCTAGAGATGGGTCCCCGACCAAAGAGCCATCAGGGAAAACTATGCCTTGTTCTAAAGCTCTTTGGGAACCGCTTGCGTAGCCCCACAGACCTGGGGGCTGCGGGCTTTCCTGCTGCCTTCAGCCTCAAAACCACCCTTTCCCACTTGGCGCCGCGCCAGGCGCAAAAATGGCCTTTGGCTGGAGATGGGTGCCCTGCCCAAAGACCCATCAGGGAAAATTATGCCTTGTTCTAAAGCTCTTTGGGAACCGCTTGCGTTGTCCCACAGACCTGGGGGCTGCGGGCTTTCCTGCTGCCTTCAGCCTCAACACCACCCTTTCCCACTTGGCGCCGCGCCAGGCACAAAAATGGCCATACAGCTGGAGATGGGTCCCATGCCCAAAGAGCCATCAGGGAAAACTATGCCTTGTTCTAAAGCTCTTTGGGAACCGCTTGCGTAGCCCCACGGACCTGGGGGCTGCAGGATTTCCTGCTGCCTTCAGGCTCGACAACACCCTTTCCCACTTGGCGCCGCGCCAGGCACAAAAATGGCCATATGGCTGGAGATGGGTCCCCCGCCCAAAGAGCCAGCAGGGAAAACTATGCCTTTTTCTAAAGCTATTTGGGAACCGCTTGCGTAGCCCCACAGACCTGGGGGCTGCGGGCTTTCCTGCTATCTTCTCACTCAAAAACACCCTTTCCAACTTGGCGCCGCGCCAGGCACAAAAATGGCCACATGGCTGGAGATGTGTCCCCCGCCCAAGGAGCCAGCAGGGAAAACTATGCCTTGTTCTAAAGCTCTTTGGGAACCGCTTGCGTAGCCCCACAGACCTGGGGGCTGCGGGCTTTCCTGCTGCCTTCAGCCTCAAAGCCACCCTTTCCCACTTAGCGCCGTGCCAGGCTCAAAAATGGCCATATGGCTGGAGATGGGTCCCCTGCCCAAGGAGCCATTAGGGAAAACTATGCCTTGTTCTAAAGCTCTTTGGGAACCGCTTGCGTAGCCCCACAGACCTGGGGGCTGCGGGCTTTCCTGCTGCCTTCAGCCTCAAAGCCACCCTTTCCCACTTGGCGCCGCGCCAGGCACCAAAATGGCCATATGGGTGGAGATGGGTCCCATGCCCAAAGAGCCAGCAGGGAAAACTATGCCTTGTTCTAAAGCTCTTTGGGAACCGCTTGCGTAGCCCCACAGACCTGGGGGCTGCGGGCTTTCCTGCTGCCTTCTCACTCAAAACCACCCTTTCACACTTGGCGCCGCGCCAGGCACAAAAATGGCCATACAGCTGGAGATGGGTCCCATGCCCAAAGAGCCAGCAGGGAAAACTATGCCTTGTTCTAAAGCTCTTTGGGAACCGCTTGCGTAGCCCCACGGACCTGGGGGCTGCAGGCTTTCCTGCTGCCTTCAGCCTCAAACCCACCCTTTCCCACTTGGCGCCGCGCCAGGCGCAAAAATGGCCTTTGGCTCGAGATGGGTGCCCTGCCCAAAGAGCCAGCAGGGAAAATTATGCCTTGTTCTAAAGCTCTTTGGGAACCGCTTGCGTAGCCCCACAGACCTGGGGGCTGCGGGCTTTCCTGCTGCCTTCAGCCTCAAAGCCACCCTTTCCCACTTGGCGCCGCGCCAGGCACAAAAATGGCCTTACGGCTGGAGATGGGTCCCATGCCCAAAGAGCCAGCAGGGAAAACTATGCCTTGTTCTAAAGCTCTTTGGGAACCGCTTGCGTAGACCCACGGACCTGGGGGCTGCAGGATTTCCTGCTGCCTTCAGGCTCGACAACACCCTTTCCCACTTGGCGCCGCGCCAGGCACAAAAAGGGCCTATGGCTAGAGATGGGTCCCCCGCCCAAAGAGCGAGCAGGGTAAACTCTGCCTTGTTCTAAAGGTCTTTGGGAACCGCTTGCGTTGTCGCACAGACCTGGGGGCTGCGGGCTTTCCTGCTACCTTCAGCCTCAAAACCACCCTTTCCCACTTGGCGCCGCGCCAGGCGCAAAAATGGCCTTTGGCTGGAGATGGGTGCCCTGCCCAAGGAGCCATTAGGGAAAACTATGCCTTGTTCTAAAGCTCTTTGGGAACCGCTTGCGTAGCCCCACAGACCTGGGGGCTGCGGGCTTTCCTGCTGCCTTCAGCCTCAAAGCCACCCTTTCCCACTTGGCGCCGCGCCAGGCACCAAAATGGCCATATGGCTGGAGATGGGTCCCCCGCCCAAGGAGCCAGCAGGGAAAACTATGCCTTGTTCTAAAGCTCTTTGGGAACCGCTTGCTTAGCCCCACAGACCTGGGAGCTGCGGGCTTTACTGCTGCCTTCAGCCTCAAAGCCACCCTTTCCCACTTGGCGCCGCGCCAGGCACCAAAATGGCCATATGGCTGGACATGGGTCCCATGCCCAAAGAGCCAGCAAGGAAAACTATGCCTTGTTCTAAAGCTCTTTGGGAATCGCTTGCGTTGTCGCACAGACCCGGGGGCTGCGGGCTGTCCTGCTGCCTTCAGCCTCAAAACCACCCTTTTCCACTTGGTGCCGGGCCAGGCACAAAAAAGGCCTGTGGCTAGAGATGGGTCCCCCGCCCAAGGAGCCATCAGGGAAAACTATGCCTTGTTCTAAAGCTCTTTGGGAACCGCTTGCGTTGTCCCACAGACCTGGGGGCTGCGGGCTTTCCTGCTGCCTTCAGCCTCAACAACACCGTTTCCCACTTGGCGCCGCGCCAGGCACAAAAATGGCCAAAAGGCTGGAGATGGGTCCCCCGCCCAAGGAGCCATCAGGGAAAACTCTGCCTTGTTCTAAAGGTGTTTGGGAACCGCTTGCGTTGTCCCACAGACCTGGGGGCTGCGGGCTTTCCTGCTGCCTTCTCACTCAAAACCACCCTTTCACACTTGGCGCCGCGCCAGGCACAAAAATGGCCATACAGCTGGAGATGGGTCCCAAGCCCAAAGAGCCAGCAGGGAAAACTATGCCTTGTTCTAAAGCTCTTTGGGAACCACTTGCGTAGCCCCACAGACCTGGGGGCTGCGGGCTTTCCTGCTGCCTTCAGCCTCAACAACACCCTTTCCCACTTGGTGCCGCGTTAGGCACAAAAATGGCCATACGGCTAGAGATGGGTCCCACGCCCAAAGAGCCAGCAGGGAAAACTATGCCTTGTTCTAAATCTCTTATGGAACCGCGTGCGTAGCCCCACAGACCTGGGGGCTGCGGGCTTTCCTGCTGCCTTCAGCCTCGACACCACCCTTTCCCACTTGGCGCCGCGCCAGGCACCAAAATGGCCATACAGCTAGACATGGGTGCCCCGCCCAAAGAGCCAGCAGGGAAAACTATGCCTTGTTCTAAAGCTCTTTGGGAACCGCTTGCGTAACCCCACAGACCTGGGGGCTGCGGACTTTCCTGCTGCCTTCAGCCTCAAAGCCACCCTTTCCCACTTGGCGCCGCGCCAGGCACCGAAATGGCCATCTGGGTGGAGATGGGTCCCACGCCCAAAGATCCAGCAGGGAAAACTCTGCCTTGTTCTAAAGGTCTTTGGGAACCGCTTGCGTAGCCCCACAGACCTGGGGGCTGCGGGCTTTCCTGCTGCCTTCAGCCTGAAAACAACCGTTTTCAACTTGGTGCCGGGCCAGGCTCAAAAATGGCCATATGGCTGGAGATGGGTCCCCTGCCCAAGGAGCCATTAGGGAAAACTATGCCTTGTTCTAAAGCTCTTTGGGAACCGCTTGCGTAGCCCCACAGACCTGGGGGCTGCGGGCTTTCCTGCTGCCTTCAGCCTCAAAGACACCCTTTCCCACTTGGCGCCGCGCCAGGCACCAAAATGGCCATATGGGTGGAGATGGGTCCCACGCCCAAAGAGCCAGCAGGGAAAACTATGCCTTGTTCTAAAGCTCTTTGGGAACCGCTTGCTTAGCCCCACAGACCTGGGAGCTGCGGGCTTTCCTGCTGCCTTCAGCCTCAAAGCCACCCTTTCCCACTTGGCGCCGCATCAGGCACAAAAATGACCTATGGCTGGACATGGGTCCCATGCCCAAAGAGCCAGCAAGGAAAACTATGCCTTGTTCTAAAGCTCTTTGGGAACCGCGTGCGTAGCCCCACAGACCTGGGGGCTGCGGGCTGTCCTGCTGCCTTCAGCCTCAAAACCACCCTTTTCCACTTGGTGCCGGGCCAGGCACAAAAAAGGCCTGTGGCTAGAGATGGGTCTCCCGCCCAAGGAGCCAGCAGGGAAAACTATGCCTTGTTCTAAAGCTCTTTGGGAACCGCTTGCGTTGTCCCACAGACCTGGGGGCTGCAGGCTTTCCTGCTGCCTTCAGCCTCAACAACACCGTTTCCCACTTGGCGCCGCGCCAGGCACAAAAATGGCCAAAAGGCTGGAGATGGGTCCCCCGCCCAAGGAGCCATCAGGGAAAACTCTGCCTTGTTCTAAAGGTGTTTGGGAACCGCTTGCGTTGTCCCACAGACCTGGGGGCTGCGGGCTTTCCTGCTGCCTTCAGCCTCAAAACCACCCTTTTCCACTTGGTGCCGGGCCAGGCACAAAAAAGGCCTGTGGCTAGAGATGGGTCCCACGCCCAAAGACCCATCAGGGAAAACTATGCCTTGTTCTAAAGCTCTTTGAGAACCACTTCCGTAGCCCCACAGACCTGGGGGCTGCGGGCTTTCCTGCTGCCTTCTCACTCAAAACCACCCTTTCACACTTGGCGCCGCGCCAGGCACAAAAATGGCCATACGGCTGGAGATGGGTCCCCTGCCAAAAGAGCCAGCAGGGAAAACTATGCCTTGTTCTAAATCTCTTATGGAACCGCTTGCGTAGCCCCACAGACCTGGGGGCTGCGGGCTTTCCTGCTGCCTTCTCACTCAAAACCACCCTTTCCCACTTGGCACCGCGCTAGGCACAAAAATGGCCTATGGCTAGAGATGGGTCCCCTGCCCAAAGAGCCATCAGGGAAAACTATGCCTTGTTCTAAAGCTCTTTGGGAACCGCTTGCGTAGCCCCACGGACCTGGGGGCTGCAGGATTTCCTGCTGCCTTCAGGCTCGACAACACCCTTTCCCACTTGGCGCCGCGCCAGGCACAAAAATGGCCATATGGCTGGAGATGGGTCCCCCGCCCAAAGAGCCAGCAGGGAAAACTATGCCTTTTTCTAAAGCTATTTGGGAACCGCTTGCGTAGCCCCACAGACCTGGGGGCTGCGGGCTTTCCTGCTATCTTCTCACTCAAAAACACCCTTTCCAACTTGGCGCCGCGCCAGGCACAAAAATGGCCACATGGCTGGAGATGTGTCCCCCGCCCAAGGAGCCAGCAGGGAAAACTATGCCTTGTTCTAAAGCTCTTTGGGAACCGCTTGCGTAGCCCCACAGACCTGGGGGCTGCGGGCTTTCCTGCTGCCTTCAGCCTCAAAGCCACCCTTTCCCACTTAGCGCCGTGCCAGGCTCAAAAATGGCCATATGGCTGGAGATGGGTCCCCTGCCCAAGGAGCCATTAGGGAAAACTATGCCTTGTTCTAAAGCTCTTTGGGAACCGCTTGCGTAGCCCCACAGACCTGGGGGCTGCGGGCTTTCCTGCTGCCTTCAGCCTCAAAGCCACCCTTTCCCACTTGGCGCCGCGCCAGGCACCAAAATGGCCATATGGGTGGAGATGGGTCCCATGCCCAAAGAGCCAGCAGGGAAAACTATGCCTTGTTCTAAAGCTCTTTGGGAACCGCTTGCGTAGCCCCACAGACCTGGGGGCTGCGGGCTTTCCTGCTGCCTTCTCACTCAAAACCACCCTTTCACACTTGGCGCCGCGCCAGGCACAAAAATGGCCATAGAGCTGGAGATGGGTCCCATGCCCAAAGAGCCAGCAGGGAAAACTATGCCTTGTTCTAAAGCTCTTTGGGAACCGCTTGCGTAGCCCCACAGACCTGGGGGCTGCGGGCTTTCCTGCTGCCTTCAGCCTCGACACCAGCCTTTCCCACTTGGCGCCGCGCCAGGCACAAAAATGGCCTTACGGCTGGAGATGGGTCCCATGCCCAAAGAGCCAGCAGGGAAAACTATGCCTTGTTCTAAAGCTCTTTGGGAACCGCTTGCGTAGACCCACGGACCTGGGGGCTGCAGGATTTCCTGCTGCCTTCAGGCTCGACAACACCCTTTCCCACTTGGCGCCGCGCCAGGCACAAAAAGGGCCTATGGCTAGAGATGGGTCCCCCGCCCAAAGAGCGAGCAGGGTAAACTCTGCCTTGTTCTAAAGGTCTTTGGGAACCGCTTGCGTTGTCGCACAGACCTGGGGGCTGCGGGCTTTCCTGCTGCCTTCAGCCTCAAAACCACCCTTTCCCACTTGGCGCCGCGCCAGGCGCAAAAATGGCCTTTGGCTGGAGATGGGTGCCCTGCCCAAGGAGCCATTAGGGAAAACTATGCCTTGTTCTAAAGCTCTTTGGGAACCGCTTGCGTAGCCCCACAGACCTGGGGGCTGCGGGCTTTCCTGCTGCCTTCAGCCTCAAAGCCACCCTTTCCCACTTGGCGCCGCGCCATGCACCAAAATGGCCATATGGCTGGAGATGGGTCCCCCGCCCAAGGAGCCAGCAGGGAAAACTATGCCTTGTTCTAAAGCTCTTTGGGAACCGCTTGCTTAGCCCCACAGACCTGGGAGCTGCGGGCTTTACTGCTGCCTTCAGCCTCAAAGCCACCCTTTCCCACTTGGCGCCGCGCCAGGCACCAAAATGGCCATATGGCTGGACATGGGTCCCATGCCCAAAGAGCCAGCAAGGAAAACTATGCCTTGTTCTAAAGCTCTTTGGGAATCGCTTGCGTTGTCGCACAGACCCGGGGGCTGCGGGCTGTCCTGCTGCCTTCAGCCTCAAAACCACCCTTTTCCACTTGGTGCCGGGCCAGGCACAAAAAAGGCCTGTGGCTAGAGATGGGTCCCCCGCCCAAGGAGCCATCAGGGAAAACTATGCCTTGTTCTAAAGCTCTTTGGGAATCGCTTGCGTTGTCCCACAGACCTGGGGGCTGCGGGCTTTCCTGCTGCCTTCAGCCTCAACAACACCGTTTCCCACTTGGCGCCGCGCCAGGCACAAAAATGGCCAAAAGGCTGGAGATGGGTCCCCCGCCCAAGGAGCCATCAGGGAAAACTCTGCCTTGTTCTAAAGGTGTTTGGGAACCGCTTGCGTTGTCCCACAGACCTGGGGGCTGCGGGCTTTCCTGCTGCCTTCTCACTCAAAACCACCCTTTCACACTTGGCGCCGCGCCAGGCACAAAAATGGCCATACAGCTGGAGATGGGTCCCAAGCCCAAAGAGCCAGCAGGGAAAACTATGCCTTGTTCTAAAGCTCTTTGGGAACCACTTGCGTAGCCCCACAGACCTGGGGGCTGCGGGCTTTCCTGCTGCCTTCAGCCTCAACAACACCCTTTCCCACTTGGTGCCGCGTTAGGCACAAAAATGGCCATACGGCTAGAGATGGGTCCCACGCCCAAAGAGCCAGCAGGGAAAACTATGCCTTGTTCTAAATCTCTTATGGAACCGCGTGCGTAGCCCCACAGACCTGGGGGCTGCGGGCTTTCCTGCTGCCTTCAGCCTCGACACCACCCTTTCCCACTTGGCGCCGCGCCAGGCACCGAAATGGCCATCTGGGTGGAGATGGGTCCCACGCCCAAAGATCCAGCAGGGAAAACTCTGCCTTGTTCTAAAGGTCTTTGGGAACCGCTTGCGTAGCCCCACAGACCTGGGGGCTGCGGGCTTTCCTGCTGCCTTCAGCCTGAAAACAACCCTTTTCAACTTGGTGCCGGGCCAGGCTCAAAAATGGCCATATGGCTGGAGATGGGTCCCCTGCCCAAGGAGCCATTAGGGAAAACTATGCCTTGTTCTAAAGCTCTTTGGGAACCGCTTGCGTAGCCCCACAGACCTGGGGTCTGCCGGCTTTCCTGCTGCCTTCAGCCTCAAAGACACCCTTTCCCACTTGGCGCCGCGCCAGGCACCAAAATGCCCATATGGCTGGAGATGGGTCCCACGCCCAAAGAGCCAGCAGGGAAAACTATGCCTTGTTCTAAAGCTCTTTGGGAACCGCTTGCTTAGCCCCACAGACCTGGGAGCTGCGGGCTTTCCTGCTGCCTTCAGCCTCAAAGCCACCCTTTCCCACTTGGCGCCGCATCAGGCACAAAAATGGCCTATGGCTGGACATGGGTCCCATGCCCAAAGAGCCAGCAAGGAAAACTATGCCTTGTTCTAAAGCTCTTTGGGAACCGCGTGCGTAGCCCCACAGACCTGGGGGCTGCGGGCTGTCCTGCTGCCTTCAGCCTCAAAACCACCCTTTTCCACTTGGTGCCGGGCCAGGCACAAAAAAGGCCTGTGGCTAGAGATGGGTCTCCCGCCCAAGGAGCCATCAGGGAAAACTATGCCTTGTTCTAAAGCTCTTTGGGAACCGCTTGCGTTGTACCACAGACCTGGGGGCTGCAGGCTTTCCTGCTGCCTTCAGCCTCAACAACACCGTTTCCCACTTGGCGCCGCGCCAGGCACAAAAATGGCCAAAAGGCTGGAGATGGGTCCCCCGCCCAAGGAGCCATCAGGGAAAACTCTGCCTTGTTCTAAAGGTGTTTGGGAACCGCTTGCGTTGTCCCACAGACCTGGGGGCTGCGGGCTTTCCTGCTGCCTTCAGCCTCAAAACCACCCTTTTCCACTTGGTGCCGGGCCAGGCACAAAAAAGGCCTGTGGCTAGAGATGGGTCCCACGCCCAAAGACCCATCAGGGAAAACTATGCCTTGTTCTAAAGCTCTTTGAGAACCACTTCCGTAGCCCCACAGACCTGGGGGCTGCGGGCTTTCCTGCTGCCTTCTCACTCAAAACCACCCTTTCACACTTGGCGCCGCGCCAGGCACAAAAATGGCCATACGGCTGGAGATGGGTCCCCTGCCAAAAGAGCCAGCAGGGAAAACTATGCCTTGTTCTAAATCTCTTATGGAACCGCTTGCGTAGCCCCACAGACCTGGGGGCTGCGGGCTTTCCTGCTGCCTTCAGCCTCAAAACCACCCTTTCCCACTTGGCACCGCGCTAGGCACAAAAATGGCCTATGGCTAGAGATGGGTCCCCTGCCCAAAGAGCCATCAGGGAAAACTATGCCTTGTTCTAAGGCTATTTGGGAACCGCTTGCGTAGCCCCACAGACCTGGGGGCTGCGGGCTTTCCTGCTGCCTTCAGCCTCAAAGCCACCCTTTCCCACTTGGCGCCGCGCCAGGCACCAAAATGGCCATACGGCTAGACATGGGTGCCCCGCCCAAAGAGCCAGCAGGGAAAACTATGCCTTGTTCTAAAGCTCTTTGGGAACCGCTTGCGTAGCCCCACAGACCTGGGGGCTGCGGGCTTTCCTGCTGCCTTCAGCCTCAACAACACCCTTTCCCACTTGGCGCCGCGCCAGGCACAAAAATGGCCTTTGGCTGGAGATGGGTGCCCTGCCCAAAGAGCCAGCAGGGAAAACTATGCCTTGTTCTAAAGCTCTTTGGGAACCGCTTGCGTAGCCCCACAGACCTGGGGGCTGCGGGCTTTCCTGCTGCCTTCAGCCTCAAAACCACCCTTTCCCACTTGGTGCCGGGCCAGGCACAAAAAGGGCCTATGGCTAGAGATGGGTCCCCCGCCCAAGGAGCCATCAGGGAAAACTATGCCTTGTTCTAAGGCTATTTGGGAACCGCTTGCGTAGCCCCACAGACCTGGGGGCTGCGGGCTTTCCTGCTGCCTTCAGCCTCGACACCACCCTTTCCCACTTGGCGCCGCGCCAGGCACCAAAATGGCCATATGGGTGGACATGGGTCCCACGCCCAAAGATCCAGCAGGGAAAACTCTGCCTTGTTCTAAAGGTCTTTGGGAACCGCTTGCATAGCCCCACAGACCTGGGGGCTGCGGGCTTTCCTGCTGCCTTCAGCCTGAAAACAACCCTTTTCAACTTGGTGCCGGGCCAGGCTCAAAAATGGCCATATGG
The DNA here is from genome assembly GCF_028500815.1 of Rissa tridactyla. Lineage (NCBI taxonomy): Eukaryota > Metazoa > Chordata > Aves > Charadriiformes > Laridae > Rissa > Rissa tridactyla. Next base: position 246,880 of record NW_026529403.1, read on the forward strand.
CTGGAGATGGGTCCCCTGCCCAAGGAGCCATTAGGGAAAACTATGCCTTGTTCTAAAGCTCTTTGGGAACCGCTTGCGTAGCCCCACAGACATGGGGGCTGCGGGCTTTCCTGCTGCCTTCAGCCTCAAAGCCACCCTTTCCCACTTGGCGCCGCGCCAGGCACCAAAATGCCCATATGGCTGGAGATGGGTCCCAAGCCCAAAGAGCCATCAGGGAAAACTATGCCTTGTTCTAAAGCTCTTTGGGAACCGCTTGCGTAGCCCCACAGACCTGGGGGCTGCGGGCTTTCCTGCTGCCTTCAGCCTCGACACCACCCTTTCCCACTTGGCGCCGCGCCAGGCACCAAAATGGCCATACAGCTAGACATGGGTGCCCCGCCCAAAGAGCCAGCAGGGAAAACTATGCCTTGTTCTAAAGCTCTTTGGGAACCGCTTGCGTAGCCCCACAGACCTGGGGGCTGCGGACTTTCCTGCTGCCTTCAGCCTCAAAGCCACCCTTTCCCACTTGGCGCCGCGCCAGGCACCAAAATGGCCATATGGGTGGACATGGGTCCCACGCCCAAAGATCCAGCAGGGAAAACTCTGCCTTGTTCTAAAGGTCTTTGGGAACCGCTTGCGTAGCCCCACAGACCTGGGGGCTGCGGGCTTTCCTGCTGCCTTCTCACTCAAAACCACCCTTTCACACTTGGCGCCGCGCCAGGCACAAAAATGGCCATACAGCTGGAGATGGGTCCCATGCCCAAAGAGCCAGCAGGGAAAACTATGCCTTGTTCTAAAGCTCTTTGGGAACCGCTTGCGTAGCCCCACGGACCTGGGGGCTGCGGGCTTTCCTGCTGTCTTCTCACTCAAAAACACCCTTTCCAACTTGGCACTGCGCCAGGCACAAAAATGGCCACATGGCTGGAGATGGGTCCCCCGCCCAAGGAGCCAGCAGGGAAAACTATGCCTTGTTCTAAAGCTCTTTGGGAACTGCTTGCGTTGTCCCACAGACCTGGGGGCTGCGGGCTTTCCTGCTGCCTTCAGCCTCAAAGCCACCCTTTCCCACTTGGCGCCGCGCCAGGCTCAAAAATGGCCATATGGCTGGAGATGGGTACCCTACCCCAGGAGCCAGCAGGGAAAACTATGCCTTGTTCTAAAGCTCTTTGGGAACCGCTTGCGTAGCCCCACAGACCTGGGAGCTGCGGGCTTTCCTGCTGCCTTCAGCCTCAAAACCACCCTTTCCCACTTGGCGTCGCGCCAGGCACAAAAATGGCCATACGGCTGGAGATGGGTCCCCCGCCCAAGGAGCCAGCATGGAAAACTATGCCTTGTTCTAAAGCTCTTTGGGAACCGCTTGCTTAGCCCCACAGACCTGGGAGCTGCAGGCTTTCCTGCTGCCTTCAGCCTCAAAGCCACCCTTTCCCACTTGGCTCCGCATCAGGAACAAAAATGGCCTATGGCTGGAGATGGGTCCCATGCCCAAAGAGCCAGCAAGGAAAACTATTCCTTGTTCTAAAGCTCTTTGGGAACCGCTTGCGTAGCCCCACAGACCTGGGGGCTGCAGGCTTTCCTGCTGCCTTCAGCCTCGACACCACCGTTTCCCACTTGGCGCCGCGCCAGGCACAAAAATGGCCTATGGCTGGAGATGGGTCCCCCGCCCAAAGAGCCTGCAGGGAAAACTTTGTCTACAGTCAGTCAAGGTCGACGTATTCAACACTGATAAGAAAGATCACATGTGTTCTTTTGGTGAGGGATATCAACTGGAAATCCTTCTCGTGGAGTGATCAAGCGATTTAAACTTTTCATCATAATCCAAAGTCTAACATGCAAAACAATTGTCTAAGCAAAGCACAATACAATGACTATTAGTAAAACAACAACAGAGTGAAGCATCTTGTTATAAAGTCCTGTAACTGTCAGTGACCATCCAAAAAGAGTATCTCCCCATCTATGTCCTCCGCCTCTCTTCACTCTTTCCAACGCTTGGTGTATTTCTTCAACGTGATGATGGACGGTAATCAAAGTTGTCTGTCTATTTTCTTGGGCCTCTTTCAAGAGCCGCTTCAATTCATTGTGTTTTAGCAGCTTCTTCACCAGGGAGAGATTCATTCCGATAGGGGTAGGCAACAATCTCGAATCAACGTGTAATTAGGTTGTAGCAATTGAAAAGACGTAACAGGAGCTTAATAATTGAAGTCGCATCCCGTAAGTTTGTGTTAGTAAAGTTCAAACACAAAGATTTGAGTGATTACTATGTCATCTCTGAATACAAGACTACAGGGAGACCTCATGCTAACGCACCCTTTCCCAATCTAGACAAGCACAGTCTCTGGGGTTTCATCGGGATGTGTCTCAAAGTGACAAACATTCTGGTTGGTGTCAAGACAAAGGTCTTGTGCTTTGAGAGTATTACTCTCACGAATGAATCCTTGTTGGTCTCGTGAAACGCATGCGTCAACATCAGCAGTTTGCCATTTAGTCTCATTTTGTCGTGCCCAACCTCTGTGCTGTGTTGGATAGAGTAGAGCTCCTTGGTGATTCAACCCCAGTGCGATGATTGGGTATATGGTGTATACTGAGGCATTGCGTATCGTTAAGACAAAAGCTGTGGCTTTGCTCTCAGTGGGATCGTAGGTGAAATTAACCAGATACCACCTGGACTGAAATCTTTTCTCAAATTCAATTGCGTTATCCCATATTACTTTTCGAATTTCGGTGGGCAAGGTGCCTTCTTCACCTTCCCTTATGATTGCGGCTGTCATAGATTGCATCCACAATTGGGCTTGGATACAACTAAGAGCCAAGGAAACATTGGTTTGGGTTGTACCAAGTGCATCTGTGATCAGCTGATGGTCTTTTTCACCCGTTTCTTCCCATTGAGGCAATATATTCGATAAAAGCCGTTGGTGGTTTCCCAATGCTAATAGAGAGGACCGTAGGGGATGTCTTAATTTGTCCAGATCAGTAGTGGTTGTGACTAGTTTGTTGGCAAGTATCTCAGCATCTATACTATTCAAGACTCCCAGGCCTGTTCCTAAGAGACCAGTCGCATCCCTCTTCCGTCCGTGTGAAGTGGCAAGAGTTCGTTTGCGTAACCATGCTGACCATTCTGCATAAGATGTACTCAGGAACGGTAAGCAGGTGGGTTTGATCGCAGAGATTTTAATCCGCATTGACAATTCTGCTCGTTTGAGGGAATATGTGGGATTAAACAGTACCTGTTGTTGACCTGTGTGTGTTTAATAACGTAAGGGCCAATGTTGAAAATGTAAGGAGTTAGTCTAATGGAGGGCTTAGAAAAGAGAGAGGTGTTTTTTTTTCTCTTAGAAGAGCGAGCCTTTGAGAGTTTGTGGGGTGTAGGTTCTGGATTCATTTCAGCAAGTTCAGGTGTATTTGAGTCAATCATAAACGCAAATAACAATTCTGTGCCCTTGTAGCCCCAAATACAGTACACTACTGTAGGTTTGATGAAAGTGAAATTGTGCCAGCAATCTGAATTTGGCGCCATAATTTTGTAACAGTCAGTGTTGTATTTGTCCGCTTTGGTAGAGTCTACATAGATGGTTTTCATTACAGTTGGCCTGTGGTGATTAGACCCGTCGATAAATCGGCAACCAATGTGTGTTCTTGTGGAATAATTACTAAATTGGCCAAGAATACAAAAATACAGCATTGTTCACACATTAAGGAAAGTCATAAAATCAAGAGGCTTCTGAGGTAGAATACAGCCGCAGCTAGCACACGAAGAATGCAACAGCTGTGATTCCCTGTACAAGGTTGTTTGCGAAACTACACGAGGGATGGAACGGAACGCGCTTGTTCCGTGGCCTTCCCTTGTGACGAATAGCAGATATGGGGACGAGATGGTACTACGGAACTGATAAGCGGCCTACACGCTACCCGAGCCAACATTTCGTCAAATGTTGATGAAATGCTGTCCTTTTGTGCGAACTTTGCTCACCACAATGTACCAAAACACACCTCCATCCCAGAGGCTGTCCGCCCCCGAGGTGTGAACACTCCTCCTTGAGTACATTAATCATAATAAAAGTACATATGACTAAAGTCACTCAAACTCCACTTTGAAGATAAAAAAATAATATAAAAATAGCCCAAGAGAGAGGGGATGTCAGGGAAGACACCATCGCGAAGAATCCCACCGCTGTTTTCTGGGATCAGTCGACGGGCTGAGCCTTTCTTCCCCCCCATAAGGACGCCTTTGGGTAAGACTTTGATTACACCGAGTGCTTTCTCGGGGACTCTAGAAATTTCTCTAGAGAATCTCTACCCTACATTTATAGCCAGGCTGTATCGTTTATAATTTTGTCGCGCGTTTGTCTATTTAACAATGTCTTTATTTGCACGTGCTTTGCAGACAGTGTATTTATCACCGGCAATCCTAAAGAACCTGTATATCTGTTGTTTAAATAAACTGCACTGTTTCAGTAGCTAGTCGTTTCGCTTTCTCCCTGAAGGCGACCAAAACTTGAGAGAGGCCATGCTGGTTCAGGAGCACGACTAGACTGAAGGTGCAGCCCACTATTAGTGTCTCCAAATCGTACTAGTTTAACACATATTAAACGCGATTGGCCTGATAGTGCTGAATTGGGCATCACTCAGAATTGAAACCCAGCCGCACCTGGCCTCCCACCTCGGTGAGGAGTGTTAGAACGCAAGGGGGTTTATCTTCTGCCAAAACCGCTTGGCCCCGTTTCACGCAACAGAATTTGGCGTAGTCGGCAGGATTGCCATGGATAAACTGCTGCAAAAATATGATTGTGCCCCTTCCCAGGCTGGGAAGGAGTGGGCCCAAAAATTTTGGAAGGATGAAGAGAAAGTGGTGGAACGTATTGAAGAGCGTCGGGTTTCACAGAAGCTCAGAGCGGGGAAAGGCAAGGGTGTGATTTGTGCTGTGTTAGGCGCCTGTTTATCTTGTGCACAACAAGAAGCTAGAGAAACCCCCGCTCCTAATCTGATTTCAGCTGTAGAATATGCAACCCTGAAATCGGAGAATGAGGTGCTGAAGTCATCATTAGCCTTGCAAAAGGAGACAGGAGAAAGATTAAGAACTCAAGTCGATAAGCTTGTGAGTGAGAATGAATGTTTAGGAAACCGGAATGCTCAACTTGGGAGTGAAAAATCGCCAACTTAAAATGTTATTGAAAGGGTGACCGGGCTCTTAGATAAAATGCAGCCCTCGACTCAGGTCCAACAGATTCGTAAGTTAATGTGTTATCCAAATTCCGGAACCCAGACCGGAGATTTTTTTGTCTAATAGTGAGGATGACGAAGAAGATGAGGAGGAAAGGATTTTTACTTTGAAATCCCAAGTTTTTCCTTTACATCCTCTGGTTAAAACTGAAACTGCAGTTGATGATGGTGATGAAATTCACACCACTGTGCGTACCGTTCCATGGACACCAACCAAGTTAACAAAAATAAGGGAGAAATATTCGAGGTGACCAGAAGAGTCAGCTGTTGAGTACGTGTGGCGAGTTTCTTCTGAAGGGGGGCACAGAATTATGCTGAGTGAGGAAGAAGCAGGAGACTCTTGGGGACCAGGAGTGTTTTTAACCACTATGCCTGGGGATCATAATTATTCCCTAACCGCTCGAGCAGCCTATTGGGCAGGGGGTATGGATCCGCGAGAGAGGGGGGAGCCGTTAGAGATTAGAGCTACAGGCTACTCTGATCTGTTTGCGGCTGTACAGAAAGCAGCTTGTCTGCAAGCCATGTATGACAGAGAGGAATTTCAGAAATCCCCAATGTCAGCCGCTATCGACCCGGATCGATTAGCCCCTCTCATCCGTGGTCTTCCCGATTGCCTGAAACCGTTCCTTGTTCGCACTCAAGATCGTATACGGGATGCTCGGGGTGCTCATGGGCGGGGCCGTCGTCACTACATGCCCACCTGGAATGTACAGGAAATAGATCAATATGGGCGCCGAATGGGCTGGGCCAGCCAAACTAGTGAGAAATCCTCCGAACACCCGTGAAAGGTTCGCCAAGTCCAAACTCACACTCAAAACCCTAAATCAGAGGGAAGGTTTAAGCCTGATAAGGACCGAAATGAGTTGTGGCGTAAAGCCCTACAATTAGGGGTGCCCCGACAATTCTTGCGCGGTGACCCTACGGGAGATCTCCGTACGCTAGTCCAATCTCTACCTAGAAAGAATAATGCGGCTGGGGAGAAAAGCCTAACCAGAGAATCCCCAAGCCGTGAGAAAATTGTGCCTTCTGCACCGGAACGTAACTTGATTGATTTGACAGCGTCCCAGCCAAAACACTCCTATCCCCGGGGAGGGCAGTGAGCCACCCTGTACGGCAGGTACTAGCAATCCAATGGCGCTCTCATAAAGACTCCGAACCCGTTATTGTCATTCCTGTTGGACCCCCGGAAGATATTGGTAAATTTTATTATTGATACCGGAGCCCAAATGTCTGCAATCACTAACGAAACAGCACAACTTCTAGGTATAAATCCCACCCGACGCAGAGTCAACTTCACGGGAATTGATGGTGTGGTAAAAACATGCCCCACTGCAAAAATTAACCTCTGGTTGCCGGGAGAGCAGCGAATGACTAGGGCAGAAGCGTTAGTGGGTGCCTCACGTACTAACCGCCTAGGATTTGACGTACTGCGTGGGCGAATGTGGAAACTCCCAGATGGAGATGGAACTGTGTGGAGTTTTGCAGGACGCAAAAAAGGATTAGACACAGTTAAATTGGGGCTATTAGAAACATCTATACTTTTGCCTCCTTCTAAAATTACCAACGTCCGACAGTACCCACTGCCTGCAGCTGCACTTGCAGGAGCAGACGGGGTGGTATCAGATTTAGAAAAAAGAAACATCATTAAGAGGACTCACGCGCCTTATAATTCACCGGTGTGGCCAGTAAAGAAACCAAAAAGGCAATGGCGTTTCACAGTAGATTACGGAAAATTAAACGCCAACACTGCACCCCTGACCGCTGCGGTTCCTAATATCGCGGAAATTGTGGCAATGATAAAAGGAGCTGCCCATGCTTGGGTGGCTGCCTTAGATGTTAAAGACATATTTTTTTTATGATTCTCCTCCTTGAGCAGGACAAAGCGCAGTTTGCATTCACATGGAAAGGAGTCCAATATACCTTTAACCGCTTTCCGCAAGGATACAAACATTCCCCCACTATTGCCCATAATGCTTTAGCTAAAGTGCTAGCAGAGATTCCTGTTTCACAGGGATGTACGGTATACCAATATGTTGACGACATCTTAATAGGGGGAGAGAGCCAAGAAAGTGTACAAGACATGATGGAAAACATCCGAAAAACATTATCAGATTTGGGATTGGAAATTCCCGACTCAAAGTGTCAGGGACCCGCACAGGAAGTTAAATTCCTGGGGGTCTGGTGGATTAAGGGAGCTGCTTCTGTCCCTCAGGATACCCTGGAAAAAATAGAGCATGGACAGAATCCATCCAGCGTGAAGGAGTTACAGCAAGTCCTGGGACTTTAAGTTATTGGCGTAAACACGTCCCTGGCTTTTCCATCATTGCTCGCCCCCTTTATTGTTTGCTCAAAAAAGGTAAATCCTGGGAGTGGACTGAACAACATACTAATGCACTAGAATTGCTAATAAAAGAGCTAAGGTTATTCCAACAACTTGGCCCCATACATCCAACTGACCCTGTCCATGTAGAATGGGGGGTCAGTGAACATGGTTCCCGTTGTAATTTATGGCAAAAGGGACCAGCAGGACCGGAGAGACCATTAGAATTTAGCTCTCACGCCTTAATGATACTGAGAGCAGATATTCAGACCTGGAGAAGAGTTTACTGTCCCTGGTGCGAGCATTGCAACGAGCAGAGCAGATAAGGAGAGAACAGAGCGTGATTGTTCGGGGCCCTTTTCGACTCCTAGATGTGGTCCGTAAAGGGACACCACCGCCAGCTGGCATTGCCCAGAAACCCACAGTTCGAAAGTGGTATGCTTATTTAGAAGGCATTAATGATATCATGCCAGTCTCTGAAGGTAGTATCAAAGTATCTATGCTCCAGAAGGATAGAGATGGTGCCCTATTGTTCCACTCCCCACCAAACAGACCATCTCCAATCCAAGAAGCACCTCCTCTGAAAGAAGGCAGTGATCTTACAGGAGTGTGGTTTCCTGGTGTGTCACCTCACCGTGAGAACAGCAAGTGGAAATACAAGGCCGTAGCACTGGAAGTAGCAGCGGGGGAAAGAGCAATTGAAACAGGAGAAGGTAGGGCACAAGTAGGGGAACTCAGAGCCGTCCTACTAGCTGCACAACATGGGGCTACTTACATTTACACTGACTCATATGCTGTTTTTAAAGGAGCCACTGAATGGCTAGGACACTGGGCAGCCAATGATTGGCAGGTGAATAGAGTCCCAATCTGGGAGACAGATAGCTGGAAGCAACTGTTGGAAATAGGAGGACAGAGACCATTGCACATTGCTTGGGTAAAAGGCCACGATCGTTCAAACTCGATCACTGCTCAGTTCAACCAACAGATAGATAGCCTCACGCGGCTACAACAAATTGACATTGTAGATGACGGTCGGGAATGGGAACGCTTACTCGAATGGTTACATATTAAGCCTGGCCACACAGGCCGTACTGATCTGTATCAGGAAGGTCTAGCCCGGGGGTGGCCTGTGTCGGTTAAGCTGTGCGAACAAATGGTAACTGCCTGGTCACAATGTCGCCTACAACTCAGCAAAGATCATCCGAGTAAGGCGCTTCCCTTACACATGCGGGACAAGAAAGCGTTGTGGCATTCATAGCAGCTTGATTATATTGGGCCCTTGAGATCATCAGGTGGGAAAAGATATGTCCTGGTAGGAGTGGAGATTATCTCCAGCCTCAGTATGGCCAGCAGTTTCAAACCAGCTACCAGGGACAACACCGTGAAAGGCCTAAAAGGGTGGTTCAGCACACTTCCCCTTCCCGAGGAAATCCAGAGTGAAAACGTTTCACACTTTACCGCTTCGGTGGTACAAGATTGGGCCAAAGAAGAAGGGATTCGATGGGTATTTCATACTCCCTGTTATCCCCAGGCTAATGGCATTGTTGAACGCACCAGTAGATGGGTTAAGCGTTTTGCAAAAAGTCATGAACCTGGTTGGCATTTGCGATTGGATGATGCCATCTATCAACTAAATAACAGATGGAGTGGAGACGGCTGTCCTAAAATGAAAGCTTTCTGTGTGCCTGCCAATATTATCTCTCCAAAAGCTGCCAATGAACCGGGAAAATACCCCGGAAGATTTCACACTGGACTACCTGTGCTAGTGAAAATGCCTCAAAATGGGACGGTGCCAATGGTGCTAGCTACTCCCAAAAATCCCTATGCATGGGAAGCCAAGGATTGTTCAGGGAAGATACACCGGATCAGCACCCGGTGGATCGCACCTTCTTTTTAACCCCGTCGGTCGAATAAGACCGAGCAGAGTTTCTTTTCCTTTATGTCTTACAGGAACCTTGGATGAGCTGTACAGATGGATTGGCCTACGCTACCTTTGAATGTCTCCAGGGAATCCTGACATTGAACCTGGCAATAATACTACTTTTATGATGTATGGCTATCTGGAGGCCCAAATTCTAAAATGACGAATTGGCAGATGGAATTGATGCTATTCAGTTTTACCTTTTTATTCCCTGTTGTTTGTAGTCAGAGAGACCCAGAGTGGCCATGGTCTCAAGCCTTTGTCGTCTGTAATACAAGACTACAGGGAGACCTCATGCTAACGCCCCCTTTCCCAATCTAGACAAGCACAGTCTCTGGGGTTTCATCGGGATGTGTCTCAAAGTGACAAACCTTCTGGTTGGTGTCAAGACAAAGGTCTTGTGCTTTGAGAGTATTACTCTCACAAATGAATCCTTGTTGGTCTCGTGAAACGCATGCGTCAACATCAGCAGTTTGCCATTTAGTCTCATTTTGTCGTGCCCAACCTCTGTGCTGTGTTGGATAGAGTAGAGCTCCTTGGTGATTCAACCCCAGCGCGATGATTGGGTATATGGTGTATACTGAGGCATTGCGTATCGTTAAGGCAAAAGCTGTGGCTTTGCTCTCAGTGGGATCGTAGGTGAAATTAACCAGATACCACCTGGACTGAAATTTTCTCTCAAACTCAATTGCATTATCCCATATTACTTTTCGAATTTCAGTGGGCAAGGTGCCTTCTTCACCTTCCCTTATGATTTATGAGTTTTTGCAAAACGCTTAATCAATCCGTTGGTGCGTTCAACAATGCCATTAGCCTGAGGATAATAGGGAGTATGAAATACCCATCGAATCCCTTCTTCTTTGGCCCAATCTTGTACCACCGAAGCCGTAAAGTGTGAACCGTTATCACTTTGGATTTCCTCGGGAAGGGGAAGTGTGCTGAACCACCCTTTTAGGCCTTTCACTGTGTTGTCCCTGGTAGCTGGTTTGAAACTGCTGGCCATACTGAGGCTGGAGATAATCTCCACTCCTACCAGGACATATCTTTTCCCACCTGATGATCTCAGGGGCCCAATATAATCAAGCTGCCATGAATGCCACAACGCTTTCTTGTCCCGCATGTGTAAGGGAGGCGCCTTACTCGGATGATCTTTGCTGAGTCGTAGGCGACATTGTGAACAGGCAGTTACTATTTGTTCGCACAGCTTAACCGACACAAGCCACCCACCTTCCCGATACAGGTCAGGACGGCCTGTGCGGCCACGTTTAACATGTAACGATTCAAGTAAGCGTTCCCATTCCCGACCATCATCTACAATGTCAATTTGTTGTAGCCGCGTGAGGCCATCTACCTGTTGGTTGAACTGAGCAGTGATCGAGTTTGAACGATCGTGGCCTTTTACCCAAGCAATGTGCAATGGTCTCTGTCCTCCTGTTTCCAACAGTTGCTTCCAATTATCTGTCTCCCAGATTGGGACTCTATTCACCTGCCAATCGTTGGCTGCCCAGTGTCCTAGCCATTCAGTGGCTCCTTTAAAAACAGCATATGACTCAGCGTAAAAGGAGGTGGCTCCATGTTGTGCAGCTAGTAGGACAGCTCTGAGTTCCCCTACTTGTTCCCCTACCCTCCCCTGTTTCAATCGCTCTTTCTCCCGTTGTTACTTCCAGTGCTACGGCCTTATATTTCCACTTATTTTTTTCACAGTGAGATGACGCACCAGTAAACCACACTCCTGTAGATCACTGCTGTCCCTCAAAGGAGGTGCTTCTTGGATCGGAGATGGTCTATTTGGTGGGGACTGGAACAATAGGGCACCATCTATATCCTTTGGTATCCTTGTGAAGTAGCCTTGGATACTTTAACAGTGCCTTCAGAGACTGGCTTGATTTCATTAATGCCTTCTAAATAAGCATACCACTTTCGAACTGTAGGTCTCTGGGCAATGCCAGCTGGTGGTGGTGTCCCTTTACGGACCACATCTGGGAGGCGAAAAGGTCCCAGGAAAGATCACACTCTGTTCTCTTCTTATCTGCGCTGCTCGTTGCAATGCTCGCACCAGGGACAGTATACCCTTCTCCAGGTCTGAATATCTGCTCTCAGTATCATTGAAGGAGTGGGAGCAAAATTCTAATGGTCTCTCCGGTCCTGCTGGTCCCTTCTGCCATAAATTACAACGGGAACCATGTTCACTGAACCCCCATTCTACATGGACAGGGTCAGTTGGATGTATAGGACCAAGCTGTTGGAATAACCTTAGCTCCTTTATTAGCAATTGCAGAGCATTAGTGTGTTGTTCAGTCCACACCCAGGATTTACCCTTTTTTGGCAAGCTATGAAGGGGCGAGCAATGATGGAAAAGCCAGGGACGTGTTTACGCCAATAACTTAAAGTCCCAGGACTTGCTGTAACTCCTTCACGCCGGATGGATTCTGGCCATGCTCTATTTTTTCCAGGGTATCCTGAGGGACAGAAGCAGCTCCCTTAATCCACCAGACCCCCAGGAATTTAACTTCCTGTGCGGGTCCCTGACACTTTGAGTCGGGAATTTCCAATCCCAAATCTGATAATGTTTTTCGGATGTTTTCCATCATGTCTTGTACACTTTCTTGGCTCTCTCCCCCTATTAAGATGTCGTCAACATATTGGTATACCGTACATCCCTGTGAAACAGGAATCTCTGATAGCACTTTAGCTAAAGCATTATGGGCAATAGTGGGGGAATGTTTGTATCCTTGCGGAAAGCGGTTAAAGGTATATTGGACTCCTTTCCATGCGAATGCAAACTGCGCTTTGTCCTGCTCAAGGAGGGGAATCATAAAAAAATATGTCTTTAAAATCTAAGGCAACCCTCCAAGGATGGGCAGCTCCTTGTATCATTGTCACAATTTCCGCGATAGTCGGAACCGCAGGAGTCAGGGATGCAGTGTTGGCATCCAACTTTTGGTAATCTACTGTGAACAGCTATTGCCTTTTTGGTTTCTTTACTGGCCACACCGGTGAAAAATAAGGCGAGTGAATCCTCCTAATGATGTCCCTTTTTTCTAAATCTGATACCACTCTCTCTGCTCCTGCAACAGCAGCTGCAGGCAGTGGATACTACAGGACAGCAGAGATTTGGAGGGAAAGGTATGGAAGTTTCCAATAGACTCAATTTCACTGTGTCTATTACTTTTTCAACTCCTGCAAAACTTCACACTGTGGAGATATCATTAAGAAAAGTCATTAAGAAAACCCCGGGCGGCAGGCTGTCGTGCCGCCTTCAGCCTCAACACCACCCTTCCCCACTTGGCCCCGCGCCATGCACAAAAATGGCCATACAGCTAGAGATGGGTCCCACGCCCAAAGAGCCGGAAGGGAAAACTATGCCTTGTTCTAAAGCTCTTTGGGAACCGCTTGCGTAGCCCCACAGACCTGGGGGCTGCAGGCTTTCCTGCTGCCTTCAGCCTCAAAACCACCTTTTCCCTCTGGGCACCACGCCAGGCACAAAAATGGCCATACGGCTGGAGATGAGTCCCCTGCCCAAAGAGCCAGCAGGGAAAACTATGCCTTGTTCTAAAGGTCTTTGGGAACCGCTTGCGTAGCCGCACAGACCTGGGGGTTGCGGGCTTTCCTGCTGCCTTCAGGTTCGACACCACCCTTTCCCACTTGGTGCCGCGTCAGACACAAAAATTGCCCTATGGGTGCAGATGGGTCCCCGCCCAAAGAGCAAGCAGGGAAAACTATGCCTTGTTCTAAAGCTCTTTGGGAACTGCTTGCGTAGCCCCACAGACCTGGGGGCTGCGGGCTTTCCTGCTGCCTTCAGCCTCGACACCACCCTTTCACACTTGGCGCCGCGCCAGGCACAAAAATGGCCATACGGCTGGAGATGGGTCCCATGCCCACAGAGCCAGCAGGGAAAACTATGCCTTGTTCTAAAGCTCTTTGGGATCCGCTTGCGTAGCCACATAGACCTGGGGGCTGCAGGCTTTCCTGCTGCCTTCAGCCTCAAAGCCACCCTCTAGAACTTGGCGCCGCGCCAGGCACAAAAATGGCCATACGGCTGGAGATGGGTCCCCCGCCCAAAGAGCCAGCAGGGAAAACTATGCCTTGTTCTAAAGCTCTTTGGGAACTGCTTGCGTAGCCCCACAGACCTGGGGGCTGCGGGCCTTCCTGCTGCCTTCAGCCTCGACACCACCCTTTCCCTCTGGGCGCCGGGACAGGCACAAAAAAGGCCTATGGCTGGAGATGGGGCCCCCGCCCAAAGAGCCATCAGGGAAAACTATGCCTTGTTATAAAGCTCTTTGGGAACCTCTTGCGTAGCCCCACAGACCTGGGGGCTGCAGGATTTCCCGCTGCCTTCAGCCTCAAAACCACCCTTTCCCACTTGGCGCCGCGCCAGGCACAAAAATGGTCATATGGCTGGAGATGGGTCCCCCGCCCAAAGAGCCAGCAGGGAAAACTATGCCTTGTTCTAAAGCTCTTTGGGAACCGCTTGCGTAGCCACATAGACCTGGGGGCTGCAGGCTTTCCTGCTGCCTTCAGCCTCAAAGCCACCCTCTAGAACTTGGCGCCGCGCCAGGCACAAAAATGGCCATACGGCTGGAGATGGGTGCCACGCCCAAAGAGCCAGCAGGGAAAACGATGCCTTGTTCTAAAGCTCTTTGGGAACCGCTTGCGTAGCCCAACAGTCCTGGGGGTTGCGGGCTTTCCTGCTGCCTTCAGCATCAAAACCACCCTTTCCCACTTGGCGCCGCGCCAGGCAAAAAAATGGCCATACGGCTGGAGATGAGTCCCCTGCCCAAAGAGCCAGCAGGGAAAACTATGCCTTTGTCTAAAGCTCTTTGGGAACCGCTTGCATAGCCCCACAGACCTGGGGGCTGCAGGCTTTCCTGCTGCCTTCAGCCTCAACACCACCCTTTCCCACTTGGTGCGGCGCCAGGCACAAAAATGGTCATATGGCTGGAGATGGGTCCCCCGCCCAAAGAGCCAGCAGGGAAAACTATGCCATGTTCTAAAGGTCTTTGGGAACCGCTTGCGTAGCCACATAGACCTGGGGGATGCAGGCTTTCCTGCTGCCTTCAGCCTCAACACCACCCTTTCCAACTTGGCGCCGTGCCAGGCACAAAAATGGCCATACGGCTGGAGATGGGTCCCCTGCCCAAGGAGCCAGCAGGGAAAATTATGCCTTGTTCTAAAGCTCTTTGGGAACCGCTTGCGTAGCCCCACAGACCTGGGGGCTGCAGGCTTTCCTGCTGCCTTCAGCCGCAAATCTACCCTTTCCCACTTGGCGCCGCGCCAGGCACATAAAGGGCCATACGGCTGGAGATAGGTCCCCCGCCCAAAGAGCCAGCAGGGAAAACTATGCCTTTGTCTAAAGCTCTTTGGGAACCGCTTGCGTAGTCCCACAGACCTGGGGGCTGCAGGCTTTCCTGCTGCCTTCAGCCTCAAAACCACCCTTTCCCTCTGGGCGATGTGCTAGGCACAAAAATGGCCATATGGCTGGAGATGGGTCCCGAGCCCAAAGAGCCAGCCGGGAAAACTATGCCTTGTTCTAAAGCTCTTTGGGAACCGCTTGCGTAGCCCCACAGACCTGGGGGCTGCGGGCTGTCCTGCTGCCTTCAGCCTCGACACCACTCTTTCCCACTTGGCGCCGCGCCAGGCACAAAAATGGCCACACGGCTGGAGATGGGTCCCATGCCGAAGGAGCCATTAGGGAAAACTATGCCTTGTTCTAAAGCTCTTTGGGAACCGCTTGCGTAGCCCCACAGACCTGGGGGCTGCAGGCTTTCCTGCTGCCTTCAGCATCAAAACCACCTTTTCCCTCTGGGCACCACGCCAGGCACAAAAATGGCCATACGGCTGGAGATGAGTCCCCTGCCCAAAGAGCCAGCAGGGAAAACTATGCCTTGTTCTAAAGCTCTTTGGGAACCGCTTGCGTAGCCCCACAGACCTGGGGGCTGCGGGCTTTCCTGCTGCCTTCAGCCTCAACACCACCCTTTCCCACTTGGCGTCGCGCCAGGCACAAAAATGGCCATATGGCTGGAGATGGGTCCCCCGCCCAAAGAGCCAGCAGGGAAAACTATGCCTTGTTCTAAAGCTCTTTGGGAACCGCTTGTGTAGCCGCACAGACCTGGGGGCTGCGGGCTTTCCTGCTGCCTTCAGGCTCGACACCACCCTTTCCCACTTGGTGCCGCGTCAGACACAAAAATTGCTATATGGGTGCAGATGGGTCCCCGCCCAAAGAGCAAGCAGGGAAAACTATGCCTTGTTCTAAAGCTCTTTGGGAACTGCTTGCGTAGCCCCACAGACCTGGGGGCTGCAGGCTTTCCTGCTGCCTTCAGCCTCAAAACCACCCTTTCCCTCTGGGCGCTGTGCTAGGCACAAAAATGGCCATATGGCTGGAGATGGGTCCCGAGCCCAAAGAGCCAGCCGGGAAAAATATGCCTTGTTCTAAAGCTCTTTGGGAACCGCTTGCGTAGCCCCACAGACCTGGGGGCTGCGGGCTGTCCTGCTGCCTTCAGCCTCGACACCACTCTTTCCCACTTGGCGCCGCGCCAGGCACAAAAATGGCCACACGGCTGGAGATGGGTCCCACGCCGAAGGATCCATTAGGGAAAACTATGCCTTGTTCTAAAGCTCTTTGGGAACCGCTTGTGTTGTACCACAGACCTGGGGGCTGCAGGCTTTCCTCCTGCCTTCAGCCTCAAAACCACCTTTTCCCTCTGGGCACCACGCCAGGCACAAAAATGGCCATACGGCTGGAGATGGGTCCCCCGCCCAAAGAGCCAGCAGGGAAAACTATGCCTTGTTCTAAAGCTCTTTGGGAACCGCTTGCGTAGCCCAACAGTCCTGGGGTTGCGGGCTTTCCTGCTGCCTTCAGCCTCGACACCACCCTTTCCCTCTGGGCGCCGGGACAGGCACAAAAAGGGCCTATGTTTGGAGATGGATCCCCCGCCCAAAGAGCCATGAGGGAAAACTATGCCTTGTTATAAAGCTCTTTGGGAACCTCTTGCGTAGCCCCACAGACCTGGGGGCTGCAGGATTTCCCGCTGCCTTCAGCCTCAAAACCACCCTTTCCCACTTGGCGCCGCGCCAGGCACAAAAATGGTCATATGGCTGGAGATGGGTCCCCCGCCCAAAGAGCCAGCAGGGAAAACTATGCCATGTTCTAAAGGTCTTTGGGAACTGCTTGCGTAGCCACATAGACCTGGGGGCTGCAGGCTTTGCTGCTGCCTTCAGCCTCAAAGCCACCCTCTAGAACTTGGCGCCGCGCCAGGCACAAAAATGGCCATACGGCTGGACATGGGTGCCACGCCCAAAGAGCCAGCAGGGAAAACTATGCCTTGTTCTAAAGCTCTTTGGGAACCGCTTGCGTAGCCCCACAGACCTGGGGCCTACAGGCTTTCCTGCTGCCTTCAGCCTCAACACCACCCTTTCCCACTTGGTGCCGCGCCAGGCACAAAAATGGCCATACGGCTGGAGATGGGTCCCCCGCCCAAAGAGCCAGCAGGGAAAACTATGCCATGTTCTAAAGCTCTTTGGGAACCGCTTGCGTAGCCCCACAGACCTGGGGGCTGCAGGCTTTCCTGCTGCCTTCAGCCTCAACACCACCCTTTCCCACTTGGTGCCGCGCCAGGCACAAAAATGGTCATATGGCTGGAGATGGGTCCCCCGCCCAAAGAGCCAGCAGGGAAAACTATGCCATGTTCTAAAGGTCTTTGGGAACCGCTTGCGTAGCCACATAGACCTGGGGGCTGCAGGCTTTCCTGCTGCCTTCAGCCTCAACACCACCCTTTCCAACTTGGCGCCGTGCCAGGCACAAAAATGGCCATACAGCTGGAGATGGGTCCCCTGCCCAAGGAGCCAGCCAGGAAAACTATGCCTTGTTCTAAAGCTCTTTGGGAACCGCTTGCGTAGCCCCACAGACCTGGGGGATGCAAACTTTGCTGCTGCCTTCAGCCTCAAAACCACCCTTTCCCACTTGGCGCCGCGCCAGGCACAAAAATGGCTATACGGATGGACATGGGTCCCCTTCCCAAAGAGCCAGCAGGGAAAACTATGCCTCGTTCTAAGGCCCATTGGGAACTGCTTGCGTAGCCCCACAGACCTGGGGGCTGCGGGCCTTCCTGCTGCCTTCAGCCTCGACACCACCCTTTCCCTCTGGGCGCCGGGACAGGCACAAAAAAGGCCTATGGTTGGAGATGGATCCCCCGCCCAAAGAGCCATCAGGGAAAACTATGCCTTGTTATAAAGCTCTTTGGGAACCTCTTGCGTAGCCCCACAGACCTGGGGGCTGCAGGATTTCCCGCTGCCTTCAGCCTCAAAACCACCCTTTCCCACTTGGCGCCGCGCCAGGCACAAAAATGGCCATACGGCAGGAGATGGGTCCTCCGCCCAAGGAGCCATTAGGGAAAACTATGCCTTGTTCTAAAGCTCTTTGGGAACCGCTTGCATAGCCCCACAGACCTGGGGGCTGCAGGCTTTCCTGCTGCCTTCAGCCTCAAAACCACCTTTTCCCTCTGGGCACCACGCCAGGCACAAAAATGGCCATACGGCTGGAGATGAGTCCCCTGCCCAAAGAGCCAGCAGGGAAAACTATGCCTTGTTCTAAAGGTCTTTGGGAACCGCTTGCGTAGCCCCACAGACCTGGGGGCTGCGGGCTTTCCTGCTGCCTTCAGCCTCGACACCACCCTTTCCCTCTGGGCTCCGGGACAGGCACAAAAAAGGCCTATGGTTGGAGATGGATCCCCCGCCCAAAGAGCCATCAGGGAAAACTATGCCTTGTTCTAAAGCTCTTTGGGAACCTCTTGCGTAGCCCCACAGACCTGGGGGCTGCAGGATTTCCCGCTGCCTTCAGCCTCAAAACCACCCTTTCCCACTTGGCGCCGCGCCAGGCACAAAAATGGTCATATGGCTGGAGATGGGTCCCCCGCCCAAAGAGCCAGCAGGGAAAACTATGCCATGTTCTAAAGGTCTTTGGGAACTGCTTGCGTAGCCACATAGACCTGGGGGCTGCAGGCTTTCCTGCTGCCTTCAGCCTCAAAGACACCCTCTAGAACTTGGCGCCGCGCCAGGCACAAAAATGGCCATACGGCTGGAGATGGGTGCCACGCCCAAAGAGCCAGCAGGGAAAACTATGCCTTGTTCTAAAGCTCTTTGGGAACCGCTTGCGTAGCCCCACAGACCTGGGGGCTGCAGGCTTTCCTGCTGCCTTCAGCCTCAACACCACCCTTTCCCACTTGGTGCCGCGCCAGGCACAAAAATGGTCATATGGCTGGAGATGGGTCCCCCGCCCAAAGAGCCAGCAGGGAAAACTATGCCATGTTCTAAAGGTCTTTGGGAACCGCTTGCGTAGCCACATAGACCTGGGGGCTGCAGGCTTTCCTGCTGCCTTCAGCCTCAACACCACCCTTTCCAACTTGGCGCCGTGCCAGGCACAAAAATGGCCATACGGCTGGAGATGGGTCCCCTGCCCAAGGAGCCAGCAGGGAAAATTATGCCTTGTTCTAAAGGTCTTTGGGAACCGCTTGCGTAGCCCCACAGACCTGGGGGCTGCAGGCTTTCCTGCTGCCTTCAGCCGCAAATCTACCCTTTCCAACTTGGCGCCGCGCCAGCACATAAAGGGCCATATGGCTGGAGATAGGTCCCCCGCCCAAAGAGCCAGCAGGGAAAACTATGCCTTTGTCTAAAGCTCTTTGGGAACCGCTTGCGTAGTCCCACAGACCTGGGGGCTGCAGGCTTTCCTGCTGCCTTCAGCCTCAAAACCACCCTTTCCCTCTGGGCGCTGTGCTAGGCAAAAAAATGGCCATATGGCTGGAGATGGGTCCCGAGCCCAAAGAGCCAGCAGGGAAAACTATGCCTTGTTCTAAAGCTCTTTGGGAACCGCTTGCGTAGCCCCACAGACCTGGGGGCTGCGGGCTGTCCTGCTGCCTTCAGCCTCGACACCACTCTTTCCGACTTGGCGCCGCGCCACTCACAAAAATCGCCATACGGCTGGAGATGGGTCTCCCGCCCAAAGAGCCAGCAGGGAAAACTATGCCTTGTTCTAAAGCTCTTTGGGAACCACTTGCGTAGCCCCACAGACCTGGGGGATGCAGACTTTGCTGCTGCCTTCAGCCTCAAAACCACCCTTTCCCACTTGGCGCCGCGCCAGGCACAAAAATGGCTATACGGATGGACATGGGTCCCCTTCCCAAAGAGCCAGCAGGGAAAACTATGCCTCGTTCTAAGGCCCTTTGGGAACCGCTTTCGTAGCCCCACAGACCTGGGGGCTGCGGGCTTTCCTGCTGCCTTCAGCCTCAAATCCACCCTTTCCCACTTCGTGCCGCGCCAGGCACAAAAATGGCCATACGGCTGGAGATGGGTCCTCCGCCCAAGGAGCCATTAGGGAAAACTGTGCCTTGTTCTAAAGCTCTTTGGGAAACGCTTGGTAGCCCCACAGACCTGGGGGCTGCAGGCTTTCCTGCTGCCTTCAGCCTCAAAACCACCTTTTCCCTCTGGGCACCACGCCAGGCACAAAAATGGCCATACGGCTGGAGATGAGTCCCCTGCCCAAAGAGCAAGCAGGGAAAACTATGCCTTGTTCTAAAGGTCTTTGGGAACCGCTTGCGTAGCCCCACAGACCTGGGGGCTGCGGGCTTTCCTGCTGCCTTCAGCCTCAACACCACCCTTTCCAACTTGGCGCCGTGCCAGGCACAAAAATGGCCATACGGCTGGAGATGGGTCCCCTGCCCAAGGAGCCAGCAGGGAAAATTATGCCTTGTTCTAAAGCTCTTTGGGAACCGCTTGCGTAGCCCCACAGACCTGGGGGCTGCAGGCTTTCCTGCTGCCTTCAGCCGCAAATCTACCCTTTCCCTCTTGCCGCCGCGCCAGGCACATAAAGGGCCATATGGCTGGAGATAGGTCCCCCGCCCAAAGAGCCAGCAGGGAAAACTATGCCTTTGTCTAAAGCTCTTTGGGAACCGATTGCGTAGTCCCACAGACCTGGGGGCTGCAGGCTTTCCTGCTGCCTTCAGCCTCAAAACCACCCTTTCCCTCTGGGCGCTGTGGTAGGCACAAAAATGGCCATATGGCTGGAGATGGGTCCCCCGCCCAAAGAGCCAGCAGGGAAAACTATGCCTTGTTCTAAAGCTCTTTGGGAACCACTTGCGTAGCCCCACAGACCTGGGGGATGCAGACTTTGCTGCTTCCTTCAGCCTCAAAACCACCCTTTCCCACTTGGCGCCGCGCCAGGCACAAAAATGGCTATACGGATGGACATGGGTCCCCTTCCCAAAGAGCCAGCAGGGAAAACTATGCCTCGTTCTAAAGCTCTTTGGGAACCGCTTGCGTAGCCCCACAGACCTGGGGGCTGCGGGCTGTCCTGCTGCCTTCAGCCTCAAAACCACCTTTTCCCTCTGGGCACCACGCCAGGCACAAAAATGGCCATACGGCTGGAGATGGGTCCCCTGCCCAAGGAGCCAGCAGGGAAAATTATGCCTTGTTCTAAAGCTCTTTGGGAACCGCTTGCGTAGCCCCACAGACCTGGGGCCTACAGGCTTTCCTGCTGCCTTCAGCCTCAACACCACCCTTTCCCACTTGGTGCCGCGCCAGGCACAAAAATGGCCATACGGCTGGAGATGGGTCCCCCGCCCAAAGAGCCAGCAGGGAAAACTATGCCATGTTCTAAAGGTCTTTGGGAACCGCTTGCGTAGCCACATAGACCTGGGGGCTGCAGGCTTTCCTGCTGCCTTCAGCCTCAACACCACACTTTCCAACTTGGCGCCGTGCCAGGCACAAAAATGGCCATACGGCTGGAGATGGGTCCCACGCCCAAAAGCCAGCAGGGAAAATTATGCCTTGTTCTAAAGCTCTTTGGGAACCGCTTGCGTAGCCCCACAGACCTGGGGGCTGCAGGCTTTCCTGCTGCCTTCAGCCGCAAATCTACCCTTTCCCACTTGGCGCCGCGCCAGCACATAAAGGGCCATATGGCTGGAGATAGGTCCCCCGCCCAAAGAGCCAGCAGGGAAAACTATGCCTTTGTCTAAAGCTCTTTGGGAACCGCTTGCGTAGTCCCACAGACCTGGGGGCTGCAGGCTTTCCTGCTGCCTTCAGCCTCAAAACCACCCTTTCCCTCTGGGCGCTGTGCTAGGCACAAAAATGACCATATGGCTGGAGATGGGTCCCGAGCCCAAAGAGCCAGCCGGGAAAACTATGCCTTGTTCTAAAGCTCTTTGGGAACCGCTTGCGTAGCCCCACAGACTTGGGGGCTGCGGGCTGTCCTGCTGCCTTCAGCCTCGACACCACTCTTTCCCACTTGGCGCCGCGCCAGGCACAAAAATGGCCATACGGCTGGAGATGGGTCCTCCGCCCAAGGAGCCATTAGGGAAAACTATGCCTTGTTCTAAAGCTCTTTGGGAACCGCTTGCGTAGCCCCACAGACCTGGGGGCTGCAGGCTTTGCTGCTGCCTTCAGCCTCAAAACCACCTTTTCCCTCTGGGCACCACGCCAGGCACAAAAATGGCCATACGGCTGGAGATGAGTCCCCTGCCCAAAGAGCCAGCAGGGAAAACTATGCCTTGTTCTAAAGGTCTTTGGGAACCGCTTGCGTAGCCCCACAGACCTGGGGGCTGCGGGCTTTCCTGCTGCCTTCAGCCTCAACACCACACTTTCCCACTTAGTGCCGCGTCAGACACAAAAATTGCTGTATGGGTGCAGATGGGTCCCCGCCCAAAGAGCAAGCAGGGAAAACTATGCCTTGTTCTAAAGCTCTTCGGGAACTGCTTGCGTAGCCCCACAGACCTGGGGGCTGCGGGCTTTCCTGCTGCCTTCAGCCTCAACACCACCCTTTCACACTTGGCGCCGCGCCAGGCACAAAAAAGGCCTATGGCTGGAGATGGGTCCCCCGCCCAAAGAGCCAGCACGGAAAACTATGCCTTGTTCTAAAGCTCTTTGGGAACCGCTTGCGTAGCCACATAGAACTGGGGGCTACAGGCTTTCCTGCTGCCTTCAGCCTCAAAGCCACCCTTTCACACTTGGCGCCGCGCCAGGCACAAAAATCGCCATACGGCTGGAGATGGGTGCCACGGCCAAAGAGCCAGCAGGGAAAACTATGCCTTGTTCTAAAGCTCTTTGGGAACCGCTTGCATTGTCCCACAGACCTGGGGGCTGCGGGCTTTCCTGCTGCCTTCAGCCTCAAAACCACCCTTTCCCACTTGGCGCCACACCAGGCAGAAAAATGGCCATACGGCTGGAGATGGGTCCCCTGCCCAAGGAGCCAGCAGGGAAAACTATGCCTTGTTCTAAAGCTCTTTGGGAACCGCTTGCGTAGCCCCACAGACCTGGGGGCTGCGGGCTTTCCTGCTGCCTTCAGCCTCAAAGCCACCCTTTCCCACTTGGCGCCATGCCATGCACAAAAATGGCCATACGGCTGGAGATGGGTCCCCCCGCCCAAGGAGCCAGCAGGGAAAACTATGCCTTGTTCTAAAGCTCTTTGGGAACCGCTTGCGTAGCCCCACAGACCTGGGGGCTGCGGGCTTTCCTGCTGCCTTCAGCCTCAAAGCCACCCTTTCCCACTTGGCGCCACGCCAGGCACAAAAATGGCCATACGGCTGGAGATGGGTCCCCCGCCCAAGGAGCCAGCAGGGAAAACTATGCCTTGTTCTAAAGCTCTTTGGGAACCGCTTGCGTAGCCCCACAGACGTGGGGGCTGCAGGCTTTCCTGCTGCCTTCAGCCTCGACACCACGCTTTCCCACTGGGCACCGCGCCAGGCACAAAAATGGCCATACGGCTGGAGATGGGTCTCCCGCCGAAAGAGCCAGCAGGGAAAACTATGCCTTGTTCTAAAGCTCTTTGGGAACCGCGTGCGTAGCCCCACAGACCTGGGGGCTGCGGGCTTTCCTGCTGCCTTCAGCCTCGACACCACCCTTTCCAGTTGGCGCTGCGCCAGGCACAAAAATGGCCATACGGCTGGAGATGGGTCCCCCGCCCAAAGAGCCAGCAGGGAAAACTATGCCTTGTTCTAAAGCTCTTTGGGAACCACTTGCGTAGCCCCACAGACCTGGGGGCTGCGGGATTTCCTGCTGCCTTCAGCCTCAAAACCACCCTTTCCCACTTGGCGCCGCGCCAGGCACAAAAATGGCCATACGGCTGGAGGTTGGTACCCTGCCCAAGGAGCCAGCAGGGAAAACTATGCCTTGTTCTAAAGCTCTTTGGGAACCGCTTGTGTAGCCCCACAGACTTGGGGGCTGCGGGCTTTCCTGCTGCTTTCAGCCTCGACACCACCCTTTCCCACTTGGCGCCGCGCTAGGCACAAAAATGGCCATACGGCTGGAGATGGGTCACCCGCCCAAAGAGCCAGCAGGGAAAACTATGCCTCGTTCTAAGGCCCTTTGGGAACCGCTTTCATAGCCCCACAGACCTGGGGGCTGCGGGCTTTCCTGCTGCCTTCAGCCTCGACACCACCCTTTCCCACTTGGCGCAGCGCCAGGCACAAAAATCGCCATACGGCTGGAGGTTGGTACCCTGACCAAGGAGCCAGCAGGGAAAACTATGCCTTGTTCTAAAGCTCTTTGGGAACCGCTTGAATTGTCCCACAGACCTGGGGGCTGCAGGCTTTCCTGCTGCCTTCAGCCTCAAAAGCACCCTTTCCCTCTGGGCGCCGGGACAGACAGAAAAATTGCCTATGGCTGGAGATGGGTCTCCGGCCCAAAGAGCCAGCAGGGAAAACTATGCCTTGTTCTAAATCTCTTTGGGAACCGCTTGCGTAGCCCCACAGACCTGGGGGCTGCGGGCTTTGCTGCTGCCTTCAGCCTCAAAACCACCCTTTCCCACTTGGCGCCGCATCAGGCACAAAAATGGCCATACCGCTGGAGGTTGGTACCCTGCCCAAGGAGCCAGCAGGGAAAACTATGCCTTGTTCTAAAGCTCTTTGGGAACCGCTTTTGTAGCCCCACAGACTTGGGGGCTGCGGGCTTTCCTGCTGCTTTCAGCCTCGACACCACCCTTTCCCACTTGGCGCCGCGCTAGGCACAAAAATGGCCATACGACTGGAGATGGGTGCCACGCCCAAAGAGCCAGCAGGGAAAACTATGCCTTGTTCTAAGGCTCTTTGGGAACCGCTTGCGTAGCCCCACAGACCTGGGGGCTGCAGGCTTTCCTGCTGCCTTCAGCCTCGACACCACGCTTTCCCACTTGGCGCCGCACCATGCACAAAAATGTCCATACGGTTGGAGATGGGTCCCCTGCCCAAGGAGCCAGCAGTGAAAACTATGCCTTGTTCTAAAGCTCTTTGGGAACCGCTTGCGTAGCCCCACAGACCTGGGGCCTGCAGGCTTTCCTGCTGCCTTCAGCCTCGACACCACCCTTTCCCACTTGGTGCCGCGCCAGGCCCAAAAATGGCCATATGGATGGAGATGGATCCCCCGCCCAAACAGCCAGGAGGGAAAACTGTGCCTTGTTCTAAAGCTCTTTGGGAACCGCTTGCGTAGCCCAACAGACCTGGGGGCTGCAGGCTTTACTGCTAGCTTCAGCCTCGACACCACCCTTTCCCACTTAGTGCCACGCCAGGCACAAAAATGGCCATACGGCAGGCAATGGGTCCCCCGCCCAAGGAGCCAGCAGGGAAAACTATGCCTTGTTCTAAAGCTCTTTGGGAACCGCTTGTGTAGCCCCACAGACCTGGGGGCTGCGGGCTTTGCTGCTGCCTTCAGCCTCGACAACACCCTTTCCCACTTGGCGCCGCGCCAGGCACAAAAATCGCCATACGGCTGGAGATGGGTGCCACGGCCAAAGAGGCAGCAGGGAAAACTATGCCTTGTTCTAAAGCTCTTTGGGAACCGCTTGCATTGTCCCACAGACCTGGGGGCTGCGGGCTTTCCTGCTGCCTTCAGCCTCAAAGCCACCCTTTCCCACTTGGCGCCACGCCAGGCACAAAAATGGCCATACGGCTGGAGATGGGTCCCCCGCCCAAGGAGCCAGCAGGGAAAACTATGCCTTGTTCTAAAGCTCTTTGGGAACCGCTTGCGTAGCCCCACAGACGTGGGGGCTGCAGGCTTTCCTGCTGCCTTCAGCCTCGACACCACGCTTTCCCACTGGGCACCGCGCCAGGCACAAAAATGGCCATACGGCTGGAGATGGGTCTCCCGCCGAAAGAGCCAGCAGGGAAAACTATGCCTTGTTCTAAAGCTCTTTGGGAACCGCGTGCGTAGCCCCACAGACCTGGGGGCTGCGGGCTTTCCTGCTGCCTTCAGCCTCGACACCACCCTTTCCAGTTGGCGCTGCGCCAGGCACAAAAATGGCCATACGGCTGGAGATGGGTCCCCCGCCCAAAGAGCCAGCAGGGAAAACTATGCCTTGTTCTAAAGCTCTTTGGGAACCACTTGCGTAGCCCCACAGACCTGGGGGCTGCGGGATTTCCTGCTGCCTTCAGCCTCAAAACCACCCTTTCCCACTTGGCGCCGCGCCAGGCACAAAAATGGCCATACGGCTGGAGGTTGGTACCCTGCCCAAGGAGCCAGCAGGGAAAACTATGCCTTGTTCTAAAGCTCTTTGGGAACCGCTTGTGTAGCCCCACAGACTTGGGGGCTGCGGGCTTTCCTGCTGCTTTCAGCCTCGACACCACCCTTTCCCACTTGGCGCCGCGCTAGGCACAAAAATGGCCATACGGCTGGAGATGGGTCACCCGCCCAAAGAGCCAGCAGGGAAAACTATGCCTCGTTCTAAGGCCCTTTGGGAACCGCTTTCATAGCCCCACAGACCTGGGGGCTGCGGGCTTTCCTGCTGCCTTCAGCCTCGACACCACCCTTTCCCACTTGGCGCAGCGCCAGGCACAAAAATCGCCATACGGCTGGAGGTTGGTACCCTGACCAAGGAGCCAGCAGGGAAAACTATGCCTTGTTCTAAAGCTCTTTGGGAACCGCTTGAATTGTCCCACAGACCTGGGGGCTGCAGGCTTTCCTGCTGCCTTCAGCCTCAAAAGCACCCTTTCCCTCTGGGCGCCGGGACAGACAGAAAAATTGCCTATGGCTGGAGATGGGTCTCCGGCCCAAAGAGCCAGCAGGGAAAACTATGCCTTGTTCTAAATCTCTTTGGGAACCGCTTGCGTAGCCCCACAGACCTGGGGGCTGCGGGCTTTGCTGCTGCCTTCAGCCTCAAAACCACCCTTTCCCACTTGGCGCCGCATCAGGCACAAAAATGGCCATACCGCTGGAGGTTGGTACCCTGCCCAAGGAGCCAGCAGGGAAAACTATGCCTTGTTCTAAAGCTCTTTGGGAACCGCTTTTGTAGCCCCACAGACTTGGGGGCTGCGGGCTTTCCTGCTGCTTTCAGCCTCGACACCACCCTTTCCCACTTGGCGCCGCGCTAGGCACAAAAATGGCCATACGACTGGAGATGGGTGCCACGCCCAAAGAGCCAGCAGGGAAAACTATGCCTTGTTCTAAGGCTCTTTGGGAACCGCTTGCGTAGCCCCACAGACCTGGGGGCTGCAGGCTTTCCTGCTGCCTTCAGCCTCGACACCACGCTTTCCCACTTGGCGCCGCACCATGCACAAAAATGTCCATACGGTTGGAGATGGGTCCCCTGCCCAAGGAGCCAGCAGTGAAAACTATGCCTTGTTCTAAAGCTCTTTGGGAACCGCTTGCGTAGCCCCACAGACCTGGGGCCTGCAGGCTTTCCTGCTGCCTTCAGCCTCGACACCACCCTTTCCCACTTGGTGCCGCGCCAGGCCCAAAAATGGCCATATGGATGGAGATGGATCCCCCGCCCAAACAGCCAGGAGGGAAAACTGTGCCTTGTTCTAAAGCTCTTTGGGAACCGCTTGCGTAGCCCAACAGACCTGGGGGCTGCAGGCTTTACTGCTAGCTTCAGCCTCGACACCACCCTTTCCCACTTAGTGCCACGCCAGGCACAAAAATGGCCATACGGCAGGCAATGGGTCCCCCGCCCAAGGAGCCAGCAGGGAAAACTATGCCTTGTTCTAAAGCTCTTTGGGAACCGCTTGTGTAGCCCCACAGACCTGGGGGCTGCGGGCTTTGCTGCTGCCTTCAGCCTCGACAACACCCTTTCCCACTTGGCGCCGCGCCAGGCACAAAAATCGCCATACGGCTGGAGATGGGTGCCACGGCCAAAGAGGCAGCAGGGAAAACTATGCCTTGTTCTAAAGCTCTTTGGGAACCGCTTGCATTGTCCCACAGACCTGGGGGCTGCGGGCTTTCCTGCTGCCTTCAGCCTCAAAACCACCCTTTCCCTCTGGGCGCCAGGACAGGCATAAAAAAGGCCTATGGCTGGAGATGGGTCCCCCGCCCAAGGAGCCAGCAGGGAAAACTATGCCTTGTTCTAAAGCTCTTTGGGAACCGCTTGCGTAGCCCCACAGACCTGGGGGCTGCGGGCTTTCCTGCTAGCTTCAGCCTCGACACCAGCCTTTCCCACTTGGTGCCACGCCAGGCACAAAAATGGCCATACGGCAGGCAATGGGTCCCCCGCCCAAGGAGCCAGCAGGGAAAACTATGCCTTGTTCTAAAGCTCTTTGGGAACCGCTTGCGTAGCCCCACAGACCTGGGGGCTGCGGGCTTTCCTGCTGCCTTCAGGCTCGACACCACCCTTTCCCACTTGGTGCCGCGTCAGTCACAAAAATTGCTATATGGGTGCAGATGGGTCCCCGCCCAAAGAGCAAGCAGGGAAAACTATGCCTTGTTCTAAAGCTCTTTGGGAACCGCGTGCGTAGCCCCACAGACCTGGGGGCTGCGGGCTTTCCTGCTGCCTTCAGCCTCGACACCACCCTTTCACACTTGGCACCGCGTCAGGCACAAAAAAGGCCTATGGCTGGAGATGGGTCCCCCGCCCAAAGAACCAGCACGGAAAACTATGCCTTGTTCTAAAGCTCTTTGGGAACCGCTTGCGTAGCCACATAGACCTGGGGGCTGCGGGCTTTCCTGCTGCCTTCAGCCTCAAAGCCACCCTCTAGAACTTGGCGCCGCGCCAGGCACAAAAATGGCCATACGGCTGGACATGGGTGCCACGCCCAAAGAGCCAGCAGGGAAAACTATGCCTTGTTCTAAAGCTCTTTGGGAAGCGCTTGTGTTGTCCCACAGACCTGGGGGCTGCGGGCTTTCCTCCTGCCTTCAGTCTCAAAACCACCTTTTCACTCTGGGCACCACGCCAGGCACAAAAATGGCCAGACGGCTGGAGATGGGTCCCCTGCCCAAAGAGCCAGCAGGGAAAACTATGCCTTGTTCTAAAGCTCTTTGGGAACCGCTTGCGTAGCCCAACAGTCCTGGGGTTGCGGGCTTTCCTGCTGCCTTCAGCCTCGACACCACCCTTTCCCACTTGGCGCCGCGCCATGCACAAAAATGGCCATACGGCTGGAGATGGGTCCCCCGCCCAAAGAGCCAGCAGGGAAAACTATGCCTTGTTCTAAAGGTCTTTGGGAACCGCTTGCGTAGCCCCACAGACCTGGGAGCTGCGGGCCTTCCTGCTGCCTTCAGCCTCGACACCACCCTTTCCCACTTGGTGCCGCGCCAGGCACATAAATGGCCATACGGGTGGAGATGGGCACCCGGCCAAAGAGCCAGCAGGGAAAACTATGCCTTGTTCTAAAGCTCTTTGGGAACCGCTTGCGTAGCCCCACAGACCTGGGGGCTGCGGGCTTTCCTGCTGCCTTCAGCCTCGACACCACCCTTTCCCACTTGGCGCCGCGCCAGGCACAAAAATGGCCATACGGCTGGAGATGGGTCCCCTGCCCAAGGAGCCAGCAGGGAAAACTATGCCTTGTTCTAAAGCTCTTTGGGAACTGCTTGCGTAGCCGCACAGACCTGGGGGCTGCGGGCCTTCCTGCTGACTTCAGCCTCGACACCAGCCTTTCCCACTTGGCGCTGCGCCAAGCACAAAAATGGACATATGGATGGAGATGGATCCCCCGCCCAAGGAGCCAGCAGGGAAAACTATGCCTTGTTCTAAAGCTCTTTGGGAACCGCTTGCGTAGCCCCACAGACCTGGGGGCTGCAGGCTTTCCTGCTGCCTTCAGCCTCAAAGCCACCCTTTCCCACTTGGCGCCACGCCATGCACAAAAATCGCCATACAGCTGGAGATGGGTCCCCCGCCCAAGGAGCCAGCACGGAAAACTATGCCTTGTTCTAAAGGTCTTTGGGAACCGCTTGCGTAGCCCCACAGACCTGGGGGCTGCGGGCTTTCCTGCTGCCTTCAGCCTCAAAACCACCCTTTCCCACTTGGCGCCACGCCATGCACAAAAATGGCCATACGGCTGGAGATGGGTCCCCCGCCCAAGGAGCCAGCAGGGAAAACTATGCCTTGTTCTAAAGCTCTTTGGGAACCGCTTGCGTAGCCCCACAGACCTGGGGGCTGCAGGCTTTCCTGCTGCCTTCAGCCTCGACACCACGCTTTCCCACTGGGCACCGCGCCAGGCACAAAAATGGCCATAAGGCTGGAGATGGGTCTCCCGCCCAAAGAGCCAGCAGGGAAAACTATGCCTTGTTCTAAAGCTCTTTGGGAACCGCGTGCGTAACCCCACAGACCTGGGGGCTGCGGGCTTTCCTGCTGCCTTCAGCCTCGACACCACCCTTTCCCAGTTGGCGCTGCGCCAGGCACAAAAATGGCCATACGGCTGGAGATGGGTCCCCCGCCCAAAGAGCCAGCAGGGAAAACTATGCCTTGTTCTAAAGCTATTTGGGAACTGCTTGTGTAGCCCCACAGACGTGGGGGCTGTGGGCTTTCCTGCTGCCTTCAGCCTCAACACCACCCTTTCCCACTTGGCGCCGCGCCAGGCACAAAAATGTCCATACGGCTGGAGATGGGTCCCCCGCCCAAGGAGCCAGCAGGGAAAACTATGCCTTGTTCTAAAGCTCTTTGGGAACTGCTTGCGTAGCCGCACAGACCTGGGGGCTGCGGGCCTTCCTGCTGACTTCAGCCTCGACACCAGCCTTTCCCACTTGGCGCTGCGCCAAGCACAAAAATGGCCATACGGCTGGAGATGGGTCCCCCGCCCAAAGAGCCAGCAGGGAAAACTATGCCTTGTTCTAAAGCTCTTTGGGAACCGCTTGCGTAGCCCCACAGACCTGGGGGCTGCGGGCTTTCCTGCTGCCTTCAACCTCGACAACACCCTTTCCCTCTAGGCGCCGGTACAGACACAAAAAAGGCCTATGGCTGGAGATGGGTCCCCCGCTCAAAGAGCCAGCAGGAAAAACACTGCCTTCTTCTAAAGGTCCTTGGGAACCGCTTGCGTAGCCCCACAGACCTGGGAGCTGCGGGCCTTCCTGCTGCCTTCAGCCTCGACACCACCCTTTCCCACTTGGTGCCGCGCCAGGCACATAAATGGCCATACGGGTGGAGATGGGTCACCCGGCCAAAGAGCCAGCAGGGAAAACTATGCCTTGTTCTAAAGCTCTTTGGGAACCGCTTGCGTAGCCCCACAGACCTGGGGGCTGCGGGCTTTCCTGCTGCCTTCAGCCTCGACACCACCCTTTCCCACTTGGCGCCGCGCCAGGCACAAAAATGGCCATACGGCTGGAGATGGGTCCCCTGCCCAAGGAGCCAGCAGGGAAAACTATGCCTTGTTCTAAAGCTCTTTGGGAACTGCTTGCGTAGCCGCACAGACCTGGGGGCTGCGGGCCTTCCTGCTGACTTCAGCCTCGACACCAGCCTTTCCCACTTGGCGCTGCGCCAAGCACAAAAATGGACATATGGATGGAGATGGATCCCCCGCCCAAGGAGCCAGCAGGGAAAACTATGCCTTGTTCTAAAGCTCTTTGGGAACCGCTTGCGTAGCCCCACAGACCTGGGGGCTGCAGGCTTTCCTGCTGCCTTCAGCCTCAAAGCCACCCTTTCCCACTTGGCGCCACGCCATGCACAAAAATCGCCATACAGCTGGAGATGGGTCCCCCGCCCAAGGAGCCAGCACGGAAAATTATGCCTTGTTCTAAAGCTCTTTGGGAACCGCTTGCGTAGCCCCACAGACCTGGGGGCTGCGGGCTTTCCTGCTGCCTTCAGCCTCAAAGCCACCCTTTCCCACTTGGCGCCACGCCATGCACAAAAATGGCCATACGGCTGGAGATGGGTCCCCCGCCCAAGGAGCCAGCAGGGAAAACTATGCCTTGTTCTAAAGCTCTTTTGGAACCGCTTGCGTAGCCCCACAGACCTGGGGGCTGCAGGCTTTCCTGCTGCCTTCAGCCTCGACACCACGCTTTCCCACTTGGCGCCGCGCCAGGCACAAAAATGGTCATA
Source organism: Rissa tridactyla (assembly GCF_028500815.1). Taxonomy (NCBI): domain Eukaryota; kingdom Metazoa; phylum Chordata; class Aves; order Charadriiformes; family Laridae; genus Rissa; species Rissa tridactyla. Next base: position 278,506 of record NW_026529403.1, read on the forward strand.
TGGCTGGAGATGGGTCCCCCGCCCAAAGAGCCAGCAGGGAAAACTATGCCATGTTCTAAAGCTCTTTGGGAACCGCTTGCGTAGCCACATAGACCTGGGGGCTGCAGGCTTTCCTGCTGCCTTCAGCCTCAACGCCACCCTCTAGAACTTGGCGCCGCGCCAGGCACAAAAATGGCCATACGGCTGGACATGGGTGCCACGCCCAAAGAGCCAGCAGGGAAAACTATGCCTTGTTCTAAAGCTCTTTGGGAACCGCTTGTGTTGTCCCACAGACCTGGGGGTTGCGGGCTTTCCTGCTGCCTTCAGCCTCAAAACCACCTTTTCCCTCTGGGCACCACGCCAGGCACAAAAATGGCCATACAGCTGGAAATGGGTCCCCTGCCCAAAGAGCCAGCAGGGAAAACTATGCCTTGTTCTAAAGCTCTTTGGGAACCGCTTGCGTAGCCCCATAGACCTGGGGGCTGCGGGCTTTCCTGCTGCCTTCAGCCTCAACACCACCCTTTCACACTGGGAACCGCGCCAGGCACAAAAATGGCCATACGGCTGGAGATGAGTCCCCTGCCCAAAGAGCCAGCAGGGAAAACTATGCCTTGTTCTAAAGCTCTTTGGGAACCGCTTGCGTAGCCCCATAGACCTGTGGGCTGCGGGCTTTCCTGCTGCCTTCAGCCTCAACACCACCCTTTCCCACTTGGTGCCGCGCCAGGCACAAAAATGGCCATATGGGTGGAGATGGGTCCCCCGCCCAAAGAGCCAGCAGGGAAAACTATGCCTTGTTCTAAAGCTCTTTGGGAATTGCTTGTGTAGCCCCACAGACCTGGGGGCTGCAGGCTTTCCTGCTGCCTTCAGCCTCAAAGCCACCCTTTCACACTTGGCGCCGCGCCAGGCACAAAAATCGCCATACGGCTAGAGATGGGTGCCACGGCCAAAGAGCCAGAAGGGAAAACTATGCCTTGTTCTAAAGCTCTTTGGGAACCGCTTGTGTTGTCCCACAGACGTGGGGGCTGCGGGCTTTCCTGCTGCCTTCAGCCTCAAAACCACCCTTTCCCCCTTGGCGCCACACCAGGCAGAAAAATGGCCATACGGCTGGAGATGGGTCCCCCGCCCAAAGAGCCAGCAGGGAAAACTATGCCTTGTTCTAAAGCTCTTTGGGAACCGCTTGCGTTGCCCCACAGACCTGGGGGCTGCGGGCTTTCCTGCTGCCTTCAGCCTCGACACCGCCCTGTCCCACTTGGTGCCGCGTCAGACACAAAAACTGCCACATGGGTGCAGATGGGTCCCCGCCCAAAGAGCAAGCAGGGAAAACTATGCCTTGTTCTAAAGCTCTTTGGGAACCGCTTGCGTAGCCCCACAGACCTGGGGGCTGCGGGCTTTCCCGCTGCCTTCAGCCTCAACACCACCCTTTCACACTTGGCGCCGCGCCAGGCACAAAAAAGGCCTATGGCTGGAGATGGGTCCCCCGCCCAAAGAGCCAGCAGGGAAAATTATGCCTTGTTCTAAAGC